>NW_026006877.1:47409-74819 GCF_001458135.2 Marmota marmota marmota
ACTCAGGAATCTTCTTTCAGTAGTTTATTTCAGGCCCTTGATAGTTCTTCTTCTCTTTCTCGGATGCCCCTCCCAGCCTTAATAAAGCATCTCAAGCCCCAATGCAAAGCAGCCACGTGGAGCTTTCTCATAGGGTGATGAAAAGTCATGCGCCAACTCTCCCAAATAAGGAGTTGTTTGTCACAGACCACAGCGGAGCCAGCGCCATCTTGTAATGGCGACCATAATTTGCATAAACGGCAGAAGCGGCTCACCACAGCTAGGTGTAGGATTAGGGCTTGATATATGTTAAAGATTAGCGTTAGGTCAATGGCTCAGTTTTGTTTGAGAGCTAGGGATAGGGTTAGGGCTAGTTTTAGGATTAGCCTTATGGTTAGCACTAGGGTTAGGTTTAGGCTTAGGCTTATTGTTAAGGTTAGATTTAGAGTTAGGTTTAGATCTAGGGTTATGGCCAGGGATATGAATAGAGCTAAGATTAGACCTAAGGTTCAGGCTAGGATTAAGCTTCCAGTAAAGTATAGGGTTAGAACTAGAGTTAGGGCTAGATTGAGAGTTACAGTTAGTCTTTGGGCTAGGATTAGGGTTAGGGTTAGGTGTAGGGCCATATTAAGGCTAAGATTGGGGCTAGAGTTAGTGTTAGGTTTAGGCATAGGATTAGGTTTACGGATATAATTAAGGCTATGTTTAGGGTTAAGATTATGGCTAGGGCTATATTCAGGTCTAGGGTTATGGTTAGGGAAAAGTTTAGGGTTAGGTTTATGGCTAAGTCTAGTGTAAGTATTTGGTATATGCTAAGAGTCATGTTTAGAGCTAGGGGAATTATTAATGTCAGGGTCAGTGTTGGGCTTTAGTTTAGGTTTGAGTTTAGGGTTAGGGCTCGAATTAGCATTAAGATTAGCACTAGGGTAATGATAAAGTTAGGTTAAGGGTTCAGGTTATGTTTAGGGTAATTGACAGTTTCAGGGATAGTGATAGGGCTAGTGTTAGGCCTAGGATTACATTAGCATAAAGAGTAATGTTTAGGGTAATGGATACAGTTAGAGTTAAGGTTATGGCTAGGGTTATGGTTAGGATTAGGTCTTGAGTTAGGGTTAGGGTGAAAGTTAGAACTAGGGTTAGCTTTAGTGTTATGTTTTGTGTAAGGGTTAGGTTCTGAGCTATGGTTAGGGCTAGGCTGGGAGTTAGCTTCAGGGTTAGCTTTTGGGATAGGATTAATATGGGTTTTGAGTTAGAGTTAGTGTTAGATTTAGACCTAGAATTAGTGGTAGGGTCAGTATAAGGGTCAGAGTTAGGGTTAGAATTTGAGATAGGTTTAGAGCTAGATTGAGAGCTAGGGTTTGGGCTATAAATAGAGTTAGGGTTTTGGTTAGCCTAAGGATTAGGGATAGGTCTAGGGTTACTCTTCGATGTAGGGGTTTTCTTAGGGTAAGGGATTTGTTTAGAGCTAAGTTTAGGGCTATGGTTAGGGTTAGAGTTAGGGTTAAATCTAGGTTTAGGTCTCGGTTTAGGACTAGTGTTTGTTTTAGGGTGAAAAATAGGACTAGGGCCATGGCTAATGTAAGAACTAGGGTTAAATTTAGGTTAGTTTTAGTGTTATGTTTAGGTTTAGTGTTAGGGTTAGGTTTAAGTTTAGGGTGATATTTATAGCTAGGGTTTGTGTTAGGATATGAGTCAGGTCAGGGTTTGTTATAGGGTTAGGCATAGGAATAGAATTATTTTTAGGGTTATTCTTAGCATTCATTTTAAGGCAAGGGTGGTGTTTATTGCTAGGTTGAGTGTTAGGATATTAGTCATGGTCAGTGTTAGTTTCAAAGTTAGTGTTGGAATTCGAATTAGGGCTAGGGATAGGTCTAGGTTTAGTGTTAGGGTGGTTTATGTTAATGTTTAGTGTTAGGGCTATTGCTTCATTTTGGTTTAGTCCAAGGGATAGGTTTAGGGATAGTGTAAGTGTTAAGCTTAGGTTTAGGGTTAGGGTTAGATTTGGAGTTAGGGTTAGATCTATGGTTAGGGCTGGGACTAAGTATAGGGCAAGTATTAGGTTTAGGGATAGGGTTATGGTAAGAAATAGGGTTACAACTAGGGATAGGTATAGTCTGAGAGTTAGAGTGAGTCTTTGGGCTAAGGTTAGTGTTAGAGTTTGAGATAGGGCTAAATTAGTGCTAGGTTTAGGGCTAGGTTTATTGTTAGGCTTAAGCCTAGAGTTAGGGTTATGGTTAGGTAAGAGATGGCATTATAGCTTGGTATAGATGTAGGGTGAGTGTTACAATTTGGGTTAGGGGTAGGGTCAGGGTTAAGGTTATGATTAAAGCTAGGTGTAGGGATAGGATGAGGGCTAGGGCTTCTTTTATGTTAAGGACTAGGATTAGGGCTAGGGCTAATTTCAAGTACAGAATTATGGTTAAAGAGAGTTTTAGGGTTAGGATTATGGCTTCGTCTAGAGTAAGGGTTCTGTGTAGGATTATGTTCAAGTTTAGAGATAGGGGATATATTATGGTCAAGGTCAGGGTTAGGGTTTGGAATAGGTTAAGTTTAAAGTTAGGGCTTGAATTAGTGTTAGTGTTAGGGTTAGGGTAATGATATGCTTAGGTTATGTTCACGATAGGTTCAGGGTAATATATTGGGTTAAGATTAGGGTTCGTGCCTAGGGTTAGCATTAGGGTTATGGCTTGGGTTATGGTAATGGATAGAGTTAGAGATCAGTTTAGGGCTAAGTTAAAGCTAGAATTTGGCCTAGGTTTGAGGTTAAGTTAGAGATAGGGTTATAGTTAGGGCTAATATATGTACTAGGGTGATATTTTGGGCTAGTCTTAGGGTTTTAGAGTTAAAGCTAGAATTAGGGCTAGGTTTGGGGTTAAGTTAGAGATAGGGTTAGGGTTAGGGCTAATATATATACTAGGGTGATATTTTGGGCTAGTCTTAGAGATTTAGAGCTAGAGTTAGTTTTAGGGTTAAGTTTAGGTTTAGGGTGATGTTTAGAGCTAGTAGTGTTAGGGTCAGTGTCAGGTTCATGGTTACTTTAAGTGTTCGGCTTACAACTCATATTAGGGCTTGGGTTAGGGCTAGGTTTAAGGTTAGGGTTTGGTTTAGGTTAACATTTAGGGTTATACCTATAGCTAGGTTTTGTTTTAGGGATAGTTCTAGGTTTAGGGCTAGTTTTAGGATTAGTGTTATGGTTATGGCTAGTATTAGGTTTTGGCTTATTATTTGGCTTGGGGATCTATTTAGAGTTAGGTTTTATGTAAAGTTAGTGCTAGGGCAAAGGATAGGGCAAGGGTTAGGGCTAGGGATAGGGTTATGGTAAGGGATATTGTTAGAAAAAGTGAAAGGTCTAATGTAAGAGTAAGAGTTAGTCTTACGACTAGTGTTAGGGATAGGGCTAAATTAGGGCTAAGATTAGGGCTAGGATTAGTGTCAGGATTAGGCCTAGCATTTGAGTTAGGATTGTAATTAAGGCTATGTTTAGGGCTAGGATAATGCCTAGGGTTTGTGTTAGGGTTAGGGCTAGAATTATGGCTAGGGATATTGCCAGGACCAGGGTTATAGTCAGGAATATTTTTAGGGAAAGGTTTATGACTAGGTCTATTGTAAGGGTTAGGTATAGGGTAAGAGCTAGGGGAACTATTGGGGTCAAGGTCAGTGTTAGGGCTTGGTTTAGGTTTGAGTTTAGGGCTATGGCTCAAATTAGAGTTAGGGTTAGGGTTAGGGTAAAGATAGGGTTAGATTTAGGGTTCAGGTTATGTTTAGGATAATTGATAGTTTTGAGGATAGTGATAGGGTTAGGATTAGTCTTAGGGTTAGCATTAGGATAAGGGTTATGTTTAGGGTAATGGATACATTAGAGTTAAGTTTAGGGCTAGGGTTATGGTTAGGATTAGGTCTTGGGTTAGGGTTATGGTGAGGGTTAGGATTAAGGCTAGGTTTATGGCTCAGATGAGAGTTTGTGTTAGGACTAGGGCTAGGATTAAGGCTAGGGCTAATGTCAGGTCTAGCATTACGTTAAGAGTAGTTGTAGGGTTTGGTTTTGAATAGGTCTACTGTAAGGGTTAAGTTTAGGGTAAAGGTCAGGTTTAGAGCTAGGTGTATTATTACAGTCAGGGTCAGGATTAGGGATTGATTTTGGTTAAGGTTTAGGGTTAAGCCTCAAATTAGCATTAGGTTTAGAGTAATGAATATGATTAGGGTCAGGGTTCAAGTTAGGTTTATGGTTTTGAATAGCCTTAGGGATAACTATACAGTTAGGTTTAGTCCTTTTGTTAGCATTTGGGTTAGGCTTAAGTTTAGGGTTAAAAGATAGGTTTATAGCTAGGGTTAGGGCTACATTTATGATTAGGATTAGGGCTACTGTTAGGGTTAGATTTAGAGTTATGTTTAGGCTAGGGTTAGGGATAGTTTTAGGGTAAGTGTTATTGTTGAAGCTAGATTTAGGGCTAAGGCGAGAGAGTTAGAGCAGGTCTAGGGTAAATGTTAGGGTTAGAGCTACATTTAGCATTGGGATTAGGGTTAGAGTTATGGTAATGGATAGAGTTAGAGCTAGGGTTTGGGAAATGGTTAGAGTTTAAATTAGGATTTAGTTAGGGTTAGCGATAGAACTCTATTAATCTTTAGGGTTAAGATTAGGGCTCAGGTTAGAGAAAGTGTTAGGGTTAATTACTGTATTCAAATTTCTTTGATACAAGTTAGGATTCATCTTCAACTAACCTTAATCTTTTCCCCAGGTTTAGGCCTTTTGGTTCAATTGTTTGGTGTCTGTCACTGTTAATATTTTCATTTTACTTCATTTTGATGTACATGATTAATTGTAAATTTACCTGAAAATCAAACAGGGTTTATGCTAGCTGCTCGAAACTGCAAACACACCCTCGATTCTTTGTGGGGACACTCTGGTATCTTTTATTTTCTGTGTAGGCCTAAGATGAAGCATGCAAAAACAACTTTATCAGAGTGCCCTTTAGGAGAATGTAGGGAATTTGCATGCACTGAAATTCCTCCCGTAATTATTTTGTTAGATTTGTTTGTTACTGAGTAGGATTCATTATATAGGTTGCTCCACAAATCTCTCGAAGTGCGAGACTTCTAGGATCAATGGTTCTCTAATCAGGTTAGTGTTATTGTTAGGTTTAGGGTTAGGGGTAGGTTTAGATGCAGTGTTAAGATGAGAGTAAGTTTTGTACAAATTTTTTTGATACTTAGAAGGAGTCATCTTTTACCTAGCCTTAATATGCTCCTTATTTTGGGGCCTTATCATTTCTATGGTTCACTAACAAGGCCACTCTGTATTTTAAGATTTCACTTCATGTTGACCTATATAGATAAATTAAAATGGAGGTTGAAATCAAACTGGGTTGGTGCTAGCTGCTTGAAACTTCAAACATTGAATCAGTTTTCTATGGGAACTCTCTGGTTTGTTCTTTGTGAAAGTAGCACTAAGATGAAGATGGAAAAAACTACTTTATCTGAGAGCCCTTTAGCAGAAAACAGAGAAATATGCATAAACTGAAATACCACCTCAATTATTTGGTCATATGTCTTTGATACTGCACAGGATTTATCTGATAGCTTATCCCACTAGGCTCCCCAAGTTTGGGACTTCTAGGATCAACAGTTTTTCGAATCGGTTAGTGTTTGTGTTAAGGATAGTGTTAGGGCTAGTGTTAGAGCGTATTACTGTGAGAGTTAGTTTTGTTCAAATTTCTTTGATACTGGGCAGGATTCATTTTTCTCCTATCCTTACTATACTCCACATGTTTGGGTCTCCTAGGTTCAATTGTTCACTCTCAGGAACAGTTTGTAATTTAAAGTTTCAGTTCATTTTTTTACTATACAGATAAATGGAAATGGAGCTGGAAATCAAATAACATTGGTGCTAGCTGCTTGAAACTTCACACTCTTTCAATTCTCTGTGAGCAATCTCTGGTTTGTTCTTGTGACAGTAGGCCTAGGCTGAAGCATGTGAAAACAACTTTATTTAAGAGTCCCTTAGGAGATAACAGAGAAATATGCATGTACTGATGTACTTCATGAAATTTTGGACAGTTTTTTTGATATTGTGCAGCATTCATCCCTTATCTTTCCCCATAAGCTGCCCAATTTTGGTAATTCTACGTTCAAAAGTTTCATTAAAATGTTAGGGTTAGCAGAAGACCTAGGGTTAGAGTTAGTGTTAGGATTAGAGTTAGTTTTATTGAAAATTCTTTGATAATTGGCAGGATTTATTTTTTAGCTAGATTTACTCTGTTTCCCAGGTTTAGGCCTTCTTGTTCACTGGTTTGCTGCCAGGAACGTTTTGTATTTTAAGATTTCACTTCATTTTGACTTATACAGGAATGTTAATGGAGTTGAAAATCAAACAGGGTTTGTGCTAGCTGCTTGAAACTTCACAAACTCCATCAGTTCTCTGTAGGGTCTCTGGTATGTTTCTTGTAAAAGTAGGCCTATGCTTAAGCATGCAAAAATATCTTAATCTGAAAGCCCATTAGAAGAAAACAGGAAAATATGCATGTATTGAAAAACTTTTCATAATTATTTGGTCAGAGTTGTTTGATGTTGTGTAGGATTCATCACTTAGCTTGCCCTATAAGGCTCCCCAAGGGTGGGAATTCTAGGATCAATTTTTCTCTCATCATGTTAGGGTTAATGTTAGGTTTAGGGTTCTGCTGAGGCTAGGGTTAGAGGTAATGTAAGTGTGAGAGTTAGTTTTGTTCAAATTTCTTTGATACTTGGCAGGAGTCAACTTTTTTATAGCCTTAGTATGCTCCCAAGTTATATTCTCCTCAATTCATTGGTTCACTGACATGAACACTTTTTTATTTTAAGGTTTCACTTCATTTTGACACCTATGGGTAAAAGGAAATGGAGGTGGAAATCAAACAGGCAGCCCTTCCCTTAAACCTAACCATAAACCTAACCATCAAATAGCCCTAATCTTAGGTCTAAGCCTAACACTAATCATAGACATATTTCCTATCCCTAATTTATTTTTTACCCTAACCCAATGGCTAGCCCAAGACTAACTTTAACTCTTGCCAGAGCCCTTTCCCTAGTTCTAACCCTATCCTATACCATAACCCAAACACTAGCCTAATCTTAGCTCTAACAGTTGCCACATCCCTAACCCTAGAATTAACCATAATTCTAAATCTACTCTTAAGACTAAGCTCACCCTATCAGTAGCAATAACACTAACACTAATTATAAAACTACCATTAACTTTAGCTTTAGTCCTAAAACAAACCCAAACCAAAGGACTAATCCAACACTTAACCTCAACCAAATCCTAACCCTACATCTAGCCCTAAGCCTATCCCTAATTTGAATCCTATCCCTAACCATATAATGAATTATGATTCTGACTCTAAAACTAACACTAACCCTAGTTAAAAACATCACCCTAAACCTAAACATAATCCTAAAACTAGACTCATTCCTAAATGTAACCCTAAAATTAGCCCTAATTGTAACCTTAGGTCTTACATTAACCACATCCCTAAAAAGAGCCCTAACATAACCCAAAACCTAGCCCTAATCCAAGACCCAACCCAGATTTAAACATAATCCTAAAACTAGACTCATTCATAAATGTAACCCTAAAATTAGCCTTAATCATAGCCTTAGTTCTTACATTAACCATATCCCTAAAAAGAGTCCTAACACAACCCAAAACCTAGCCCTAATCCAAGACCCAACCCTAGATTTAACCCTAACATGAACCCTAAACCTAGCCCTAACACTTACTCTATACCTAACCCTAACTGTAATCCTTGCACTAACCCTAACCCTAACCCTAGCCCTTACTCTAACCATAAGTCTATCCCTAATCATAGAATTAACCCTATCCATTACCTTGACCTTAACCCTAACCCTAATGCTAATCCTCAGCATGACCCTACCACTATCCCTAAACCTCACCTACCCATACCCTAACCCTAACCTGAAACTAACCCTAAAAGTATCATTAACCAAACTGTAACCTTAACCCTAATGATAACTCGAGCCCTAAACCTAACACTAAACATAACCTAAACATAACCCTAACCCTGACTCTAACCATAATCCTAACACTAATCCTAAAAGTAATCCTAAACCTAACCCAAATGCTAACCCTACCACCAACCATAAACCTAACCCTAACATTAACACTAACCCTATCACTAAGCCTAACCCTAAACATAACACTAACCCTAACCCTAACACTAAACCTAAACATATCCCTAAACCTAACACTAGTGTTAAGTCTAAACCTAAACCTAACCCTAACCTTAACACAAAATCTAAACCTAACCCTAACAATAACCCTAACCATAATCCTAACACTAATCCTAAACCTAATCTTAAATCTAACACAAAACCTAACATAAACCATAACCCTAACTCTAAAAAGCCCTAACCATAACCCTAACACTAATCCTAAACCTAATCCTAAATCTCAAAGAAAACCTAACACAAACCATAACCCTAACCCTAAAACTAACCTTAACCCAAACCTCACCCTAACACTAACACTAATCCTAACACTAACCCTAATGCAAAACCTAACACTAACACTAACTTTAATCATAACCCTATCCTACCCATAAACATAACCTATCACTTAACATAACCCTTACCCTAAACCTAAACATAAACCTAACTCTAACACTAACCCTAAACCTAATACTAATCCTAACCCTAACACAAAATTTAACGCTAACCCTAACTCAAACACTGAGGCTAACCCTAACATTAACCCTAATCCTAACCCTAACCTAACCCTAACACTAACCATAACCCTAAACCAAAATCTAACACAAATCCTAACCAAAAACTTAACCCTAACCCTAATCTTAACCCTAATGCCTATCCTAACCATAATACCAACCCTAACACATACCCTAACCATAAGCATAACACTAAAAAGTAACCTTAACCCTAACCAAAAAAACTGACCCTAAACATAAGACAAATTCTAACCCAAATCATAATTCTAAACTTAACCTAACTCTAATCCTAACCATAAATAAACCCTAACCCAAACCCTAAGCCTAACACTAACACTAACTCCAAACCTAAACCTGATCCTAACTGTAAACATAACCATAAACCTAACACTAACACTAACCCTAATATTAACAATAACCCAAACATAAAACCTAACCCTAAACCATTAACTTAAACCTAAAACTAACAGTATCCCTAATTGTAACCCTAATACTTAACCTAACCCTAACCCTAACACAAACCCTAACCCTAATTTTATCTGTAACTCTAAACCTAACGCTAAAAAGAAACCCTAACACTAAACCTGAACCTAAATATTAAACTATCCCTAACCCTTACCATCACCCTAACACAAAATCTTACCCTAACATTAAGCCTAACACTAACCCTAAACCTAACACTAATCATAACCCTAAACTTTACCATAACCCTACACCTTACCCTAAGCTGAACATTAAAACTAACCCTAACCCTAAAAATAACACTAACACTAACATAAAAACTAACCCTAATCAGAAACCTAACCCTAAAAATAACCCTAAACATAACACTAACCCTAAAGCTAACCCAAACACTAACACTTATGCTAACCCAAAATCTAACACAAACCCTAACCATAAACTTCACTCTAAATTTTAATTAAACCTAACCCTAACAATAACCCTAAAACTAACCCTATCCTAAACCATAAACCTAAACACAACAATAACCCTTTCCCTAACCTTAATCCTAAACCTAAAAATAACCATAATCCTAACCCTAACAAAAACCCTAACCCTAACACTAACCCTAATCCAAACCTAACCCTAACCCTAACCCTAACAATAACCTGAATACAAACACTAACACTCAACCTAACCATAACCCTAATCCTACCCATAAACTTAACCTATCAATAAACCTAACTTTAACCCTAACACAAAACCTAAAAATAACCCCAAAACTCACCCTAACGCTAAGCCTAACCAAATTTTAATTGTAACCCTAACCCTAACTCTAACCCTAAAACTAACACAAACCCTAAGCCTTCCCATAACATTAAACCTAACAAAAACACTAACCCTGAACGGAAAATTAATCCTAAATCTAACCCTAACCCTAAAACTAATCCTAAACATAACCTATCCCTAACACTAACCCTAACACTAAACCTAACCCTAACACTAACCTTAAATCTAACTGTAATGCTAACCTTAACACTAACCTTAACCCTAACCCTAACCACAACCCTGACAGAAACCATACCACCAAACTGAACCCTAACCTTAACACTAACACTAAACCTAATATTAAGAATGACCCTAACCCTAACTCAAACACTAACAATAACCCCAAACCTAAAACTAACCATAACCTAACACTAACCATAATTTTAACTGTAAACCTAAACATAACCTAACCCTAACCCTAACACAAAAACTTACCCTAACCTTAACCCTAAGCCTAATACAAAACCTAACCCTACAACTAAACCTAACCTTAACACTAAACCTAACCATAACTTTAAACCAAACACTAATCCTGTCCCTAAAATTAACACTAAAACTAACACTAACTCTATCCCTAAAATTAACACTAAACCTAACCCTAACTCTAAACCTAACCATAACCCTAACACTACACCTAACCCAAACCTTAACCCTATATCTAACCCTAATCCTATTTGTATAAATAAAACTTACCTAACCCTAACCTTGTCAAAAAACCTAACCCTAAACATAAACCTACCACAAACCCTAACCATTACCCAAACATTTAACCTAACACTAACCATAACCCTAACTCAAATCCTAACTCTAAAATTAATCCTAACCCTAAATCTAAACTGAACACTAAACCTAACACTAATTCTAACACTAATATTTAGCCTAACACTGACCCTAACACTAACACTAAACCAAAATGTAACCCTCACCCTAAACATAGCACTAACCCTACACCTAACACTAACTCTAAACCTATCCCTAAACCTAACACTATCCTTAATACTAACCTTAACCCTAAAAAAAACACTAACACTAAACCTCAATCCAACTGTAAACATAACACTCACACTAACCCTAACATAACACGAACTCTAAACCTAAACCTAACACTAACCCTAACCCTAAACCTAACACTAACCCTAACTCTAACAAAACCCTAAACATATCCCTAAACCAAACACTAACTCTAACCCTAACCCTAACCTTCAACCTAACCCTAAACCTAACACTAACCATAACCTAACTCTAAACGTAACCCTGAAACTAAACCTAACCATAACTCAAATGCAAAAATTAACACTAACACTAACCCCAACACTAGCCTTAATCCTACCTGTAAACATAAACTTACACTTACCTTGAACCTAACCTTAACAAGAACCTTAACCCTAACCCTAACACCAACCCTAATTTTAATCCAAACCCTACCATAAACCCTAACCCTCACCCTAAACCTCACAATAACATTAACTCTAATGCAAAATTTAACACTAACCCTAAACATAACTTTAAACCTAAACCTAATCCTAATCCTAACCCTAAATCTAAACATAACCTTAAACCTAACACTGAAACTAAATTTAACCATAACCCTATCCCAAAACCTAACCCTAAACCTAAACCTAACACTAACCATAACCATAACCCTAACTCAAATCCTAAACCTAAACATAACCCTAACACAAACCCTAACCCTAACACAAACCCTAATCCTAACCCTACCACAAACCCTAACACTAACCCTAACACTAAGAGTAACCCTAACACTAAACACAAACCTAAAACAAACCCTAATGCTAACCATACCCTAACCCTAGCCTAACCCTAATCCTAAGCTAAACCTTACACTAACCCTAAACCTAACACTAACTCTAAAACTAACCTTAACCCTAAATCTAAAGGTAACACTAACAATAACCCTAACCAAAAAAACTAACCCTGAATTTTACCCTAACCCAAACCTTAACAATAATCCTAACCCAAACATAATCCTAACCATAAACCTAAACTGAATCCTAACTGTAAGCGAAAATCTAACCCTAACCCTAAACTTCACCCAAAACTGAATCCTAAACCTAACCGAAAACCAAACACTAACACTAAACTTCACCCTAAGACAAACCCTAACACTAACCCTAACATTAACCATAACATTAATCCTAACCCTAACACTAACCCTAAACCTAACTGTAACAGTAACTCTATCCGTAACCATAAACCTAACATTAACACTTACCCTAATCTTAATCCTAAAACCTAACCATAACCCTAACACTAACCCTAATAATAAACTTTACCGTATCCCTAACACTAACACTAACCCTAACACTAATCTTAATCCTAATCTAACACTAAACCTAAACCCAACCCTAAACCTATCACTAACACTATCCTAAACATAACCCTAAACCTATCACTAACCTTAACCCTAAACCTAAACCTAATCCTAACCCTGACCATAATACTAAGTTTAACCCTAAACTTAACACTAAACCTAAACCTATCCCTATTCCTAACACTATACATAACACTAACACTAATTTTAACTCAAGCACTAAAACTTACCCTAATCATAAAACTAACCCTAAACCCAACCGTAACTCACCTTAACCTTAACCCTAACACAAACCCTAACAGTAATTTTAACACTAACCCTAACCCTATTTCTAACACTAACACTAACCTTAAACCTAACTCTTACCATTACTCTAACCATAATCCCAACACTAACAATAACTCTAACTCTAACCCTAACCCTAATACTAACACTAAACCTAATCCTAAACCTAACCATATTTGGAACTGTAACCCTAACCCTAATACTAACCCTACCCTAAAACAAACCCTAACCCAAAGCACAGAACTTACCCTAACATAACCCTATCTCTAATCTTAACTCAAACCTTAAAACTAAATCTAACCTTAAACCTAAACCAAACCCTAACCCTAAACCTTACCCTAATACTATCTCTAACCCAAGACCTAACCCTAAACTTATCACTAACCCTAAAACTAACCCTAACACTAAACCTAAAACTTACCCTAACACTAACCTTAAACTTAACACTAATGCTAACCCTAACACTGAAACTAAAGGTAACCCTAAACTTACACCTAACCCTAACCCTAACCCTGACTCTAAGCTGCCAAATACAAAAGCAAACAACAAACCATAACCCTAAACCTAACCAAACCCTAACTCTAACATTACCTAAAAAATTCTAATATTAACCCTAACACTAATCATAAAACTAAAGCTAAAACTAACCCTAACAATAACACAAACGCTAACCCTAAGCCTAATCCTAAACACAACATTAACCATATCTCTAACCCTTAAACTAACCCTAAACCTATCCCTAAACCTAACACTATACCTAACACTAACCGTAACCCTAACAATAACACTAACCCTAACACTAAAAATAACCCTATCTGTATCACTAAAACTAACACTAGGAGGAACCCTAACCCTTAACCCACCACAAACCCTAATCCTAACCCTATGACTAACATTAATCCTAACCCTAACCCTAACCTAACCTAAAACCTTATCCTTAGCCTAACCATAACACAAACCCAAACCATAACCCTTACAAAAAGCCAATCAGAACCCTAACCCTAACCCTATCACTTACCTAACCCTAACCTAAATCTACACTAACCCTAACCCTAAGACTGATGCTAAACCTAAACCTAAAATGTACCTAAATCAAACACTAATCGAAAAAAATGTTAACCTTAACCCTAACCCTAACTTGAACATAAACCTAACCCTTAACTAACCGTATCCTGAATCTTAATAGTAACCATAACCCTAACCCTAACCCTTACCCTAACACAAACCTAAACATGAACCATAACACTAACCTTAAATTTAACCTTTATCCTAAACCTAACACTAATCCTAACCCTAACCATAACACTAACACTAACTCTATCCATAACCATAACCCTAACCCTAACAGTTACCCTAATCCTAACCTTAACCCTAACTTTAACATGAACACTAACCCTAACCCTGACACTAACCCTAACAATAACCTTAACCCTATCCCTAACACCTCCACTAACCATATCACAAATCTTAACACTAACCGGTACACTAACCCTAACTGCATCCCTAAACCTATCACTAAAATTAACCTTAAACATAACCCTAAACCATTCATTAACCCTAACCCTAACCTAACCTTACTTTAACACTAACCCTAACCCTAAACCTAAACTTAAACTTAACACTAACTTTAACACTAACACTTATCCTAACACTAACCGTATCCCTAACCCTAACCTTAACACTAACTCTAAACTTAACCATAACCCTAAATTTAATACTAACCCACAACCAAGCCCTAACCCTAAACCTAACCCTAACCCTAACCCTAACTCTAACACTAATACAAACCCTAAAACAAACCATAAACCTATACCTAACCCAATCCTAACCCTAACTTAAACCCTTACCCTAACATTGACATTTACCATAAAAGTAAAGCTACAACTAACCCTAACTATAACAATAATCCTAATCCTAACTCTAACCCTAACCATAACACAAAGTTAACTCTAACCCTGACACTAAACCTAAATCTAAACGTATCCCCAACTCTAACACTATACCTTAACCTAACTGTAAACGTATCACTAACTATAACTTTAACACTAAAACTAACCGTAATACTAACCCTAATCCAAAACCTAACATGAACCCTAACCGTAAATCAAACATTATCCCTAACCCTAAATCTACTAATAAAACTAATCCTAACCCTAAACCTAACCCTAAAACTAAAGCTAAACCTAATCCTAACCCTAACATTAAAACTAACCATAACACTAACCCAAACACAAAATGTAAACCGAACCCTAAATTTAACGCTGTCATAAACCTAACCCAAACCCTAAACCTACACAAACCCTAACCCTAAAACTAACCAAAACTCTACACTTAAGCATAACCCTAACACTAACACTAATCCTAAGCCTAACACTAACCCTGTCACTATCCCTAACCCTAACAATAACCCTACCACTATCCTTAACACTAAATCAAACCATAACCCTAACCCTAACACTAACCCTTACATGAACTTTAAACCTAACCCTAACATTAAATGTAACTCTAACCCTAACCCTAACCATAATATTACCCTAATACTAACCCAAACACCAAACGTAACCCTAACCCTAACCCTAACCCTTACACAAACACTAACTTACTTGTAACCCTAACACTAAACCTAACCCTAATCATAATTTTAAAACTAACACTAACCCTAAAGCTAACCCTAAACATAGTACTAACCCAAACCATAATCCTAATCCAAACCCTACTCCTAAATGTATCACAAGCTGTAAACCTATTCTGAACCTAACACTAACCCTAATCCTAACCCTAACTTGAACCCTAAAAGGAATTTTTACCCTAAAAACAAACCTTACAATAACCCTAACCATAACAATAAACTTAAACTTAACACTAACCAGAATGCTAATACTAACCCTAAACCTCACCCAACCCTAACCCTAACCCTAACAGTATCCCTAAACATAGCTCTTTTCCTAACTAAAACACTAATACCAACCCTAACCATAACACTAAACCTAAACCTAAACCCAAAACTATCACTAACCCTAAACCAAACCCTAACAGGAACCCTAATCCTAAAACTAACCATTACCCTATCATCAATACTAACCCTAACACTAACCCTAACTGTAACCCTAACCCTAAACCTAATCCTAAAACTAACACTAACCCTAATCCTAAACCTAAAACTAACTTTAATACTAAGCCTAACCCTAACACTAATCTTAAACTTAACCCTAACCCTAATCCTAAACCAAACACAAACCCTAACCCAAAAGATAACCCTAATCCTAACCTAACCATGATGCTAATCCATACCTAAACCTAACCCTAATCCTAACCCTAACAATTGCCCTAACACTGACACTAATTCTAAAACTAACACTAACACGACCACTAACCCTAAACATTCTACTAAACCCAACCCTCACCCAAACCCTAACTCTAACACTAAACCTAAACCTAAACCTAACCCTAAACTTAACACTAATATTAATGCTAACCCTTACTCTATCCATAACACTAAAACTAACTCTAACTGTAAGCCTAACACAAATCCTAACCTTTATCATACCCCTGACAATAATCTAACCCTGACACTCACCCATACCTAACCCTAACCACTAACCCTAACCCAAACACTAACCTCAACTCTAAACTAACCCTAACCCTAACCCTAACACTAACATTAAAAATAAACCTAACCCTAACCCTAACCCTAGCACTAATTCTAACCCTAACCCTAACTATAAAACTTACACTATCCCTACCCCTAACCCTAACACAAATCTTAACCCTAACCTTAACCCTAACCCTAACCCTAACCCTAATACTAACCATAATGCTAACCCTAAACCTATACCCTAAACCTAACAATAACCATAACTCTAACCCTAACACTATCACTAATTCTAACACTAACCCTAACCCTAACCCTAAACTTAAATCTAATCCTAACCCTAACCTTAAATCTAACCCTAACACAAACCATAACCCAATTTGTATCCAACCCTAACCAAATGGTATTTTTAACACTTACCTAACAGTAACCCTAACTCTAACCAGAACACTAGTCCTAACATTAACACCAAACCCTAACCCTAACTTGAACCCTAACTCTAACTATACAACTAAGCCTAAATCTCAACCAAACCCTATCCCTAACCCTAATACTAATGCTAAACCTTACGCTAACCTTAACACTAACACTAACCCTAACCATGATCCTAACCCTAACACTAACAGAAAAGATAATAGTGACTCTAAACCTCATCATATCCCTAAACCTAACCCTAACACTAACCCTAACCCAAACACTAATCATAACCCAAACCCTAAACCTATCACTAACTCTAACCCTAACCCTAACACTAATCTTAACACTAACCCTAAAATCAACACTAACCCTATCACTAACCCTAACCCTAAGCCTAACCCTAAACCTAACAGCAACACTATCCCTAACCCTTACTTTAAACCTAACACTAACACTAACCCTAACCCTAATGCTAACACTATATCTAAACTACCCGTAACCCTAAAACTAACCCTAACCCTATCCCTATGCCTCACTTTAACCCTCTTTCTAATCATAATGAAAATCCTAATTTTAACTCTAACCTAACACAAAAGCTAAACCTAACACTTACCCTAAAATAAACCATAGTTCTTACCCGAAAACTAAGCTTAAAACTAAACTTAACAAAAACCCTAAACCTAATTCTAAACCTTACCCTAAATGTAACTCAAACCGTAACCCTAATCCTAACCCAAAATCTAACCTTAAACGTAAACCTAACCTTAAGTCTAACACTAACCCTAACCATAATCCTAAGCCTAATGTAACACTATCACTAACCCTAATTCTAACCCTAAACCTCTTCCTACGCCTAACACTATTCCTAATCCTAACCCTAACACTAACATTAACACTAAACCTATCCCTAAACCTATACCTACCCCTGACCCTCACCCTAAACCTTACCCTAACACAAAACCTAAACCTAAACCTAACCCTAACAATAATCCTAACCCTAACCCAACACTAGCCCTATACTGCAAGTAAACCTAAAAGTACCCCTAAATCTAAACCTAAGCCTCACTCTAACCCAAACCCTAACCAAAACCATAACCCTAACCATATACCTAAACCTATCACAAACCCTAACCCTAACACTTTCCCTAACACAAACCATATCCCTCACACGAACACTAACTCTAACACTAACCCTAACCCTAAACCTAACTGTAACTCAAAAACTAACTGTAACCCTAGCCCAAACCTAAACTTAACCCTAACCCTAGAAATAACCCTAAATATAACCCTAACCCTTACACTAAAAGGAAACATAAACATAAACCTAACCCTTACTGTAATACTTACCCTAACCCTAACCCTACCCTAAATCTAAACCTAAACCTATCACTAACCTTAACACTATTCCTAACCCTAACACTAACACTAAAGCTAACCATAAATCTAACCATAACCCTAACATTAACCCTAACTCTTACACTAACCCTATTCCTAGCCCTAAACCTAACACTAACCCTAACACTATATTTAACCCTAAACCTAACACTAACCTTAACCCCAACACTAACTATATCACTAAACCTAACCCTAAGCCTAACCCTAATCCTAAAACTAAACCTATCCCTAACCCTTATTTTAACCCTAACACTAACAGTAACCCAAACCCTAACACTATACCTAAACTACTCATAATTCTAAAACTAACACTAACCCTAAACCTAGGCCTCACTCTAACCCTCTTTCTAATCATAAAAAATGCCCTAATTTTAATTGTAACCCTAACACGAAACCTAAACCTAACCCTTACCCTCAAACAAGCCATAATTCTACCCTAACACTTACCTTAAAACTCACCCTAAATCTAAAACTAATCTTAACTGTAACCTGATCCCTAACCCTGATGCTAACCCAAAAACTAACCTTAACCATAAACCTAACCCTAACCCTAAACCTAACCATAACACTAACCCTAACTGTAACACTAACCCTAATCATAACTCTAACCTAAACATAAAAATACACCTAAACCTATCAAAACCCTAACACTATCCCTAACACTAACCCTAACACTAACACTAACACTGAACCTAACCATAAACCTAACCCTTCCCCTAACCCTCACCCTAACCCTTACCTAACACAAACCTTAACCCAACACTAATCCTAATCCTAACCCTAACACTAACCCTAACCTACATGTAACCATAAAACTAAACCTAAACCTAACTCTAAACCTAACCCTAAGACTCACTCTACCCCTAATCCTAAACCTAAACTTAACTCTTACTCTATCCCTAACCCTAACACAAACACTAACCCTAAACCTTACCCTAACACAAACCACACACCCCACACAAACACAATTTTAACACTAAACCTAACCCTAACCTGAACTCTAAAACTAACCCTAACCAGAACCTGTACCCTAAACCTAACCCTATCCCCAAAACTAACCCTAAACATTAACCCTAAACCAAAGCCTAAAATGAACCTTAAAACTATCCCTATCTCTGTCTATCTCTAACTGTAACACTAACCCTAACCCTAAACTAAGCCCTAATCTTCAACCTATACCTAACCCTAATACTCTCCCTAACCCTAACCCTAACCCTAACACAAACACTAAAGCTAACCCTAACACTAACTCTAACCCTAACCCTAACACTTTCCCTAAACCTACCCCTAACTCTAATGCTAACCTAACTGTAACCCTAATGTTAACTGTAAACCTAACCTTAACCCAAACCTTAACCATAACACAAAAACTAACATTAAACCCCAAACTAACCCTAAACTGAAGCATAACCGTAACCCTAACACTAAGCTCAACCCTAACCCTAAGCCTAACCCTAACCCTAGATATAAACCTAACCCTAATCCTAACTCTAAAACTAACATCAACCCTAAAGCTTACTGTAACCCTAACTCTAACCCAAACACTAACAATAACTCTAAACCTAACCATAAACCTAACACTAACCATAACAAAAACCTTACCCTAACTATAACCCACACACTTAAACTAACCCTATCCCTAACCCTAATGATAAAACTAACCCTAACCTTAATGATAACCTAACCCCAATTCTAACTGTAACAATAACCCAAATACTAACCATAAACCTACAATGTCCCTAAAACGAATGCTAGAGTAAGTCTAACATGAACCCTAATCCTAACCCTAACCATAACCCTAACACTAACCCACAACCTAACCCTCACCTGAACACTAAGAGTAACCCTAACCATAAACCTAATGCTAACCATAACATTAAACCTAAACCTAACCATAACTCACACACTAAAAGTAATCCTAACCCTAACCCTAATGATAACACTAACCCTAACCCTAATGATAGCCTAACCCTAATTCTAACTGTAATACTAACCCTTATTCTAACCATAAACCTACAACTAACAGTGAAACAAACCCTAGCAGAAACTCTAACAAGAACCCTAAACCTAACCTTAACTCTATTCCTAAAGTTAACAATAATACTAACCCTAAACCTAACACTAATTCTAACCATAATATTAAACCTAATCCTAACCCTAAAAAAAACCCTAACACCATTCCTAAGACAAACACCACTCATAACCCTAAACTTTACCCTAACACTAATTACCTAACACTAATCCTAAACCTAACTATAACCCTAAACCAAATACTAAGGCTAACCCTAATCTTAACTCTATACTAATAATAACCCAAACTGCAAACCTAACCGTAAACCTAAAACTAACAGTAAACCTAAACCTAACGCTAAAGCTAACCCTAACACAAATCCTAACCCAAACACTTATCTGAACACTAAACCTAACCCTAACCCTAACACTTACCCTAAATCTAAACCTAAACCTATCCTAACACTAACACTAACCTGACCATAAACCTAACCCTAACCTTAACACTAAATCTAACCATAAAATTAACACTACCCAAAAACCTAAATGTAACTCTAACCCAAACACTAATCCTAAACCAAACCTTATCCCTAACTGTAACACTAACCCTAACTTTAACCGTAAATATACACCTTAACCTAAAACTTACCCTAAACCTAACCTTAACACGAACCCTAACCCTAACCCTAACCCTAAACATAACTCTAACCCTAACCCACATCCTAACAATAACCCTAATACAAACCGTAACTTTAACCCCAATTCTAACACAAACCCTAACCCTATCCTTAACACTAACTTAACACTAACTCTTACCCTTGCCTAACCCTAACTCTAACACTAAACCTAACACTAACTTTAAAAGAAACCTAACACAAATCCTAACCCCAGTCATAACTCTATAACTAACATTAACCCTAACCCTAAGCCTAAACGTAACACTAACCCTTAACCTAACCCTAACTCTAAGTGTAACAGTAACATTACACCTAACCATAACCCTAACCATAACACTAACCCTAACCCTAAATCATAACATTAAATCTAAATCTAATTCTAACCTGAACCCTAACCCTAACAAAAACCTATCTCTAAAACTAACCCTTACCCTAACCTGAACCCTAAAAATAACCCTAACCCTATCAGAAACACTAACCATAAATCTAAAGTAACCCTAAATCTAAGCCTAACCTTAACTCTAACCCTAAATGTCCTCCAAATTTTAACTGTAACCTTAACTCTAACCCAAACCCTAACCCTAACACAAACCCTAACACTAACCATAACCATAAACTAACCTTAACCCTAACCTGAACACTAAAGCTAACCCTAACTCTATCTATAATCATAAATGTAACCCTAACCCTAACACAAACGTTAACCTAACCCTAAACCTAAACCTGTTCTAACCCTAATCCTAACCCTAACACTAACCCTAAACCTGACCCTAACACTAACAATAACACTCACCTAATCCTAACCCTAAACCTAACACTCACCCTATCCCTAACCCTAACACTAACCCTTAACCTAAATATAATCCAAACTCAAACACTAACACTAACCCTAACCTCAACTCTAATGCTACCCCAAACCCTTACCCTAACCTTAGCACTACCTCTAACCCTATCCCTTACCCTAAGACAAATCCTCACTCTAATGCTACGCAAACCTAACCATAATTCTTAGTCTTTCTCAAATCCTAAATCTATTATGAGTCTTAAACATAGCCCTCATTCTAGATCTAACTCTAACCCTATCCCTGACCCTTACTCTGACCCTATCACTAACCCTAGATCTAAACCTGAACCTAACCCTAAATCACACCCTAACACTACCAATGTTGGTAAACCTATACCTAAACCAAACAGTAACAATAGCAATAGACAAACCTAATTTTAAATAGAATCATAAATCTAGCCCAGTCCTAAACAAAAACCTACCTCTAGCCCTAACAATAACCCTTAACCTAACATAAAGACTAAACCTCTTACTAGACCAAACAATAGTCCTAATTGTGGCTCTAAACCTAAAACTAACCCTAACCCCACAATGACCCTTAATCTAATAGAAACCCTAGCTCTAAACCTTATCCTAAACAAAAACCTACCCCTAACACTAGACTTATCCATTACCCTTACCTCAAAACTAGCCATAAACATATCCCTCACTCTTACATTACCTAAGCCCCATATTAGCCCTAAACATCACACAAAACCTGCCCTTATCCTAGCCCTAAACCTAGCCCTAATCATAACCCTAACCTTAACCTTAGACATAACCCTAATGTTAACTCTCACCCTAGCCCTAACACTAGCTAAAACTCTAATCCTCAGACTAAAAATAACCATAACCCTAAACCTAACACTAACCTTGACTCAAAACCTAACTCTCACCCTAGCCCTATCCCTAGCTCAAAAGTCTATACTTACCCTAACTCTAATTCTAACATTAACCCTAGGCCTAACCCTAACCCTAACCTTAAGCTTAGCCCTAATTTTAGATCTAACCCTATCCATTACTCTAAAAAATGCCTAACCCAAATGCTAACCCTAGGCCTAACAATAACCCTATCACTAACACTAACCATATCCACTACTCTAAACATAACCAGAACCATAAAGCTAATTCTATCAATGACCCAAACCCTAACCTGAACCCAAAGCTAAAACAAGAATCAACACTAAATCTTAACCTAAACCAAACCCTACCCTGACCCTGACCTAATAATACACCTGGCTCTAACATTGACCCTTACCCTACACCTAAACCTTATAATAGACATAGCCATTACATAACATTAAAACTAATACTAACCATAGACCTAGACTTGACATTAGCCCTAGCCCTAATCTTAGCCATAGCCCTAACACAAACCCTCAGCCTAGCACTAAACCTAGTCTTAATCCTAACCCAAACACTAACATTTGTCCTAACCCTATTTCTAACCCTTGCCCTACCCCTAAATCTAGCTATAGCCCTATCCTTTCCCCTAACCCTAATTTTAACGCTAACACTAACACTAACTCTAACCATAGGCCTAACCCTAACACTAACTCTAGGCTAGTCCTAGCCCTAATTTAGCCCTAACCCTAAATCTACCCCTAACCTTAGCCCAAAGACTAACTCAAACACTCGCCCTTGCCCTATTTCTAGTTCTAACATTAGCACTAACTGAGCCCTAGCCCTTGCCATATACCTAAACCTAGATCTAACCATAACAATAAATCTAAGCCTAAACTTCACCCTACCATTAGCCCTAACACAATCGCTAATCATAAAAATACCCCTAACCCTAGGCCTAGTTCTAAAAAAAAAACAAAAAACAAAACAAAACAAAACAAAACAAAAAAAACTGAGTCACAACCCTATCCCTAACCCTTCCTAACCTTAACCCTAGACCTGACATTAGCCCTATCCCTAACCCTAATCCTAGTTCTAAACCCAGGCTTAATACTTACTCTGATCTTAACCCAGCCCTATCCCTAATTTTATGCTTTGTCTTAGCACTAAGCATAGCTGTAACATCAAACCTTACCTTAACACTAGCCCTAAAACTAGGCCTAAACCTAACACTAACCCTTGCACTAATTGTAGCCCTAATTTAGGCCTAACACTAAACCTAACCCTATCCCTAACACTAAGACTAACTCTAACTCTTGCCCTAGCTTTATCTCTAGTTCTAAATCTATCCCTTACCATAACCCCAAACCTAGCCCTATCCCTGGACCCAACCTTAGCCCTAACCATTGCCCTACACCTAATCCTGGATAAAACCCTAACCTTAAGCCTAAATCTCACCCTAAAACTAGTCCTAACAGCAATGCTAATTGGAAAACCAGCCATAACAGTAACCTAGCACTAAAACAAAACTGAGCCATAGACCCAATCCTAGCCTTAACTTAAACGTAACCCTAGACCTGACATTAGCCCTATCCCTAATTCTTACCCTGATACTAACACAAATCTTAACCCTACACCTAGCCTTAATCCTCACCCTAATTCGATTCCTAACCCTAATTTAAAAATTAACTCTGATCCTGACTCTGACCCTAGCACTCAACCTATCTCTAATCATCCCCATAAACGTAAACCTAATATAAACACTAGACCTAGTCCTAATGCTAACCCTAATACTAGCCCTAATCTTAACCCCAGTTCTTACATTAGCCATAGTCCTACACTAGCCCTAACATAACCCAAAACCTAACCCTAATCCAAGCCCTAATCCTAGTTTTAATCGTAGTCCTACCCCTACCCCTAGCCCTAACACTTAACCCAAACCTAACCTTAAACTTAAACCTTGTCTTAACCTGAAACCCAAAACGAACCATAGCCCTATTTCTAACCATAACACTAGCACTCAACCTAGATTTAATTTTATCCATTGCACTAAACATAACCCTATGCCTAACTCTAACCATAGCCCTAACCTATTCATAACCTTAGTCATAACTCTAGCTCTAATCCTATTCATAACCTGAACCATATCTTTAACCAAATTCTATCCCTAGGCCTAACTCAAACCCTATGCCTTACCCCAACCCTGTCCATTATAATAAACCTAACCTGAACCTGTAACCTAACCATATCCATTACCCTAACCCTAATGCTAATTTTAGCCCTAACCCTAAACCTTAACCTAACTCATACCCTAACCCTGACTCTGATGCTAATAATACACCTATCTCTAAACCTGTCCCTAACGCTCAATGTAACCCTTACAATAGATCAGGCCATAAACCTTAACCTAAAACAATAAATACCTAACCATAACACTAGAACTGACATTAGCCCAAGACTTAATTAACCCTAAACCTAACACAAACTCTACCCTTAATTCTAGACCTAAGACTAGCCTTAATCTAGTCCTAAACTTAACCAGAGCTCTAACTCTAATTCTATCCCATGGCCTAGCCCCAAATATAGCTGTAACATCACACCTTACCCTAACCCTAATTCTAACTATAGGCCAAAACCTAACACCAACCCTAGGGCTAATCCTAGCCCTAAATTTATCCTAATCCTAAACCTAATCCTATTCCTAGCTCTAAGACTAACTCTAATTTATGCCCTAGCCCTATCCAAAGTTTAAAACACATTCCTTACCATAACCCCAAACCTATTCCTATCCCTAGCCCCAACCCTTATTCTATCCATCACCCTACCCGTAAACCTGGTTGTAAACCCTAAACTTAAGTCCAAAACTTACCCTAACACTAGCCCTAAACCTAATGCCAATTGGAAAAATAGACCTAACCCTAAAACAAAACTAAGCCACAATCCTAACCTTAACCCTTAACCTAAACCAAACACTAACCTTACACCTATTCCTAAACTTAGCACTATTTTGTTTCCTAACTCTAACCATAGAAATAACCCTGACCCATAGTTGGACAATAACAATACACCTAGCTCTAAACATTTCCATAATGTTAACCCTAGAACTATGCCTCATGAGAAAACTAGTTCTTTCATTAGATATAGATCTAAAGCTAAGAAAAATCCTAGCCATAATCTGAGCCCTGACTCAAACACTAACCCTAAACGTACCTCTAACACTATCCTTTACCCTAAGCCAAAACTTCTCCCTAATGCTACTGTAGTCCTAAACTTAATCTTTAGCCTACACCAAACCCTAACTATATTACGAATTCTAAACCTTGCCCTCATTGTAGCAATAACCCTAATCCTAATTCTGACCCTTATTCTGACCCTAACACTAATCCTAGATCTAAACCTGACCCTAACCATAAACTTAGCCCTAAACAGCCATAGCCCTAAACCTAGATCTAACCATAACAATAAATCTAATCCTAAAACTCACCATACCACTACCAGTAACACTATCACTAATACTAAAATTAGCCCTAGCTGTAAAATAAAACTGTGACAAAGACCTAATGCTAACCCTAACAAAACCATAATCCTAGACTTGACATTAGACTTACCCATAATTCTTACTCTAACCCTTACACAAACCCTAACCCTAAACCTAGCCTTACCCATAGCTCTAATTTGAGTCTATCCCTAACTCTGATCAGTAACACTGATGCTGACTCTGACAGTAACACTAACCCATTCTCTAATATCACCATAAACCTAGACCTAATCGACACACTAGATTTATACATAATGCTAATCTTAACACCTAATCAGAGGCCTAACACTCTCTTTAACCCTATCCCTAACCCTAACCCTAGTTCTAACACTTAACCTAAACTGAACCATAAACCTAAACCTTGTCCTAACCCAAAATCTAACCCAAAATGTAGCCCTAATTCTAACCATAATTCTACCCTATCCCTAGCTCTAAACTTTTCCATTACCCTAACCATGAGCATAACCAAATTCTAACCCTTGCCTAAACTTAACCATTACTCTTATCTAACCATAAGCCTACTTCTAACTGTAGCTCTAATCCAATCTATTACACTAAACATAACACTAACTGAATTCTATCCCTAGGCTTAAACCTAACCCTATTTCTAATCCAAAACCTGTCTATTACTCTAAATCTAAACTTAACCCTAAACTTAACCATATACATTACCCTAATGCTAACATTATCCCAAATGCTAATTTGAGCCCTAAGCTTAATCCTTAACCTAACCCATACCCTAACCCTGACTCTGACCCTAATAATACCCCTAGCTGTAAAAGTGAACCTAACCTTCAACCTAACACTTAAAATAGACCTGGCCATAATTCTTTGCCTAAAACTATCCCTAACCATAACCCTAGACCTGACATTAGCCCTATCCCTAATCTTAGCCCTAACCCTAACACAAATCCTAGCCCTAATCATATTCCTAAGCCTAGCCTTAATCCTAATCCTAACGTTAACCCTGGCTCTAACCCTAATTTTTCCTTTCCCTAGCCCTAAATATAGCTGTAACCTCATGTCTTACCCTAACCATAATGCTAACCCTAACTCTATACTTAAACCTAGGCCTAAACCTACCACTAACCATAGCTCTAATCTAGCACTAATTTAGCACTAACCCTAAACCTAACACTATCCATAGCCCTAAGACTAACTCTAACACTCGCTCTAGCCCTTTCCCTAGTTCTAAACTTATCTCTTACCATAACCCAAACCGTATCCCTATCCCTAGCCCCAACCCTAGCCCTAACCTTCACCCTAGCAATAAACTTGGATCTAACCCTAACCTTTAGCCTAAAGCTCACTCTAACACTAGCCCTAACCCTAATGATAATTGGAAAACTAGTCCTTACAATTCCCAGCCTTAAAACAAAATCAAGCCATAAACCAAACCCTAAACCTTAACCTAACCAAACCATAACCCTAAATCTAATCCTAGATATAGTCCTAATTTGAGTCCTAACCCTAACCCTAGAAGTAGCCCTGACCCTTACTCGGACCCTAACAGTAAACCTAGCTCTAAACATTGAC
>NW_026006877.1:77917-115282 GCF_001458135.2 Marmota marmota marmota
TTTAACCCTAACCCTATGACTAAACCTAACCATAACTCTACTCTTATCCCTAATCCTTAACCTAAGCCTAAATCTCACACTTACAAAAGCCCTAACCTTAACACTAATTATAAAACTAGCTCTAACTCTACCCCAAGCCCTAAAACAAAACCAAGTCATAGCCCTAACCTTAAACCTTAACATAAACCAAACCCTTACCCTACACCTAGCCCTAACCCTTTCTCGAATTATAATCAAACCATAAACTAAAAACTAACCTGACACTGACTCTGACCCTAACACTAACCCTGGCTCTAAATATCATCATCACCGTAAACCTAACTTTAATTCTAAATCTAGACCTAACTCTAAACTTATAACTAGCTGTAATCATAAACCTACTTCATACATTAATGGTAGCCTTAACCTTAGCCATAACCTAACCCAAAACCTAGCCTTAATCTGAGTCCTAAATATATTATTAACCCTAAACTTAAACCTAAACCTAACCCAAACACTAGCCCTAATCCTATATATCACCATAGCCCTAACCTTAGAGATAAATCTATCCATTACCCTAACGATAACCCTAACACTTCTGATAACCCAAGGCCTAAACCTAACCCTGTACATTACACTAAACCAAACCTAAACCCTAAACCTAAACCTGTCATTACCCTAACCCTAAATCTAACACTAATTTGAGCCCTGCACCTAAACACTAACTTAACCCAAACCCTAATCCTGACCTTGTTTTTAAAAATAACCCTAGATATAATCCTGACCCTAACAAAAAAACCTAACCCTTACACTGGAACAAGCCCTAAACATAACACTAAATATATCCCTAACTGTAACCTTAGACCTGACATTACCCATAGCCCTAATAAAATCCCTAACCCTACAACAAATCCTAGTCCTCATCGTAGCAGTAAATATAGCCTTAATCATAACCCTAAACCTAACCCTAGTTCTAACCCTAATACTAACCCACAGCCTTGCCCTATGTCTAGCTATAACCACATCCCTTACCCTAAATTAAACCCTAACTCTAACCCTAACCCTAGTGGTAACCCTTGCCTTATCCTTAGCGCTAGCACTAACCCTAGATCAAAATCTAACTCTAAATCTAACCCTAACTCAATTCTGAAGCCTAATCCTAAAACTAGCCCTAACCTTAGCACTAACATAACCCTAGTCATAATTTAGCCCTATCCCTAAACCTAACCCTAACCCTATCCCTAAGACTAACTCTCTCATACTATCCCTATCACTAATTCTTACCAAATCCATTACCATAATCCTAACCCTAGCCTTAACCCTAGTGCTAACCTTTTCCTTATTCTTATCCCTAGCACTAACCTTAGGCAGAATGTAACTCTAAATCTAGCCCCTAACCCGAAGTCTATGCCTAACCCTAACACTAGCCGAAATCATAAAACTAATCCTATGATGAGCCCTAATGCTAGCCCTAGCCCTAAAACAAAATCGAGCCATAGCTCTAACCCAAAACATTAACCTAAATCAAACCCTAACTTTACACCTAGGCCTAAACCTAGCCCTAATTCAAGTTGCAAGCCGAATCCTAAAATTAATCCTGAACCTGACACTGACACTAACACTTCCAGCTCTAAACATCACCTTAACAGTAAACATAACACTAACACTAAACCTAGCACTAAAACTCTAAAACTAGCCCTAAATGAAAACCTAGAACTTACATTAGCCATAACACTAACCATATCCCTAAAATAACCAAAAACCTAGCCCTAATCAGAGCCCTAACCCTAGCTTTAAACCTAACCTAACCCTAAAACTATCCCAAATTGTAACCATGACTTTTGCCTTAAACTGATCTCTAAATCTATCCATTAAAATAACCATAACCCAATCGATAATGATAAACCTAAGCATAAACCTAACCCTATCCCAAATCCTAACCCTTCCATTATCCTAAAACTAACCCTGACCCTGAGTCAGACCCTAACAGTACATTTAGCTCTAAACATTGCCGTAACACTAACCCTAGAACTAGCCCTAATAAGAAAACTAGATCTTTCATTAGCCAAAACCCTAATGCTAACACACAAATTCTAGCCCTATTCTGAGCACTGAATCTAACCCTAACCCTACCCGTACTTCTAACACATTCCGTACCCTAAGCCAAACCCTCACCCTGCTACTCTAGTCCTAACCTAAATCTTTAGCCTAACCCAAACCCTAACTCTATTACTAGTCCTAAACCTAGGCTTAATTTTAGCTTTGAACCTAATCCTAACCCTGACCTTTTTTCTGACCCAAACACTAACCCTAGATCTAAACCTGATCCTAACCCTAATCCGAAAGTTAACAATACCCTTACAGGTAAACCTATACTTAAACCTAATGTTAACACTAGCAATAGACCAAACCTAATTATAAATAGAGTCTTAAATCTAGCCTTAGGCCTAAACAAAAACCTAGCACTAGCCCTAACAATAACCCTTAAACTAACGTAAAGACTAAACCTATCACTACACCAAACGCTAGTTCTAATTGTGGCCCTAACTGTAAAACTAACCCTAACCCAATGATGACCCTTAATCTAATAAAGAACGTAGCTCTAAGTTTATCCTAAACCAAAACCAAACCCTAAGACTAGACTTATCCATAACCTTGACCCTAAACGTAGCCATAAAATTATCCCTAGCTCTTACATTACCCATTGCCCTAACTTTAGCCCTAAACATCACACAAATTCTAGACTTAAACCTAGCCCTAACCATAACCCAAACAATAACCTTAGACCTAACCCTAATGTTAATGCTCGCCCTCGCCCTAATCCATTTCAAACTCTAATCCTTAGTCTAAATATAACCCTAACCCTAAAACTAAGCCTAGCCCTGACTCAAACCCTAACACTTGCCCTAGGCCTAACCCTTGCTCAAATGCCTACACATACCCTAAACCTAATGCTATCATTAACCCTAGCCCTAACCCTAACCCTAACCCTAAACCTAACCTTAAGCCTAGCACAAACCTTAGCTCTAACCCTATCCATTACCCTAAAGATAAGCCTAATGCAAATGCTATTCCTAGGCCTAATGATAAGCATATCGCTAACACTAACCCTACCCATTACTCTAAACCTAACTGGAACCATAACTTAATTCTATCCATTACCCTAACCCTAACCCTAACCCACTGCTAATTCAAGCATTAACCCTAAATCTTAACCTAAACCAAACCCTACCCTGACCCTGACCCAATAATACACCTAGCTCTAAACCTGACCCCTACCCTAAACCTAACCCTTATACTAGACATAGCCATAACCTAACACAATAAATAATACAATCGTGAACCTAGACCTGACATTATCCTAGACCCTAATCCTAACTGTAGCCCTAACACAAAACCTCAGCTTATCCCTAAACCTCAACTTAATCCTAACCCAAACCCTAACCTTAGTCCTAACCCTAATTCTAACCCCTGCCCTAGAACTAAATCTAGCTATAACCCTATTCATTCCCCTAAACCTAATCCTAATCCTAACACTAACACTAACCCTAACCCTAGGCCTAATCCAAACACTAACCTTAGCACTAATCCTAGCCCTAATTTAACTCTAAACCTAAACTTAACCCTAATCCAATGCAAAGACTAACTCAAACTCTCGCCCTAGCCCTATTTCTAGTTCTATCTCTGTCTGTTACCATAACCCTAACACTATCCTTAACCTTAGCCTTAACCCTAGCCATAGCCCTAAACCTAGATCTAACCATAACAATAAATCTAAGCCTAAATTTCACCCTACCACCAACCCTAACACTAACACAAATTATAAATCTAGGCCTAAATCTAGGCCCAGTCTAAAACAAAACTGAGTCATAGCCCTATCCATAACCCTTGCTAACCTTAACCCAAGACCTGACATTAGCCCTATCCCTAGACCTAATCCTAGTTCTAAGCCTAGCCTTAATTGTAACCCTAATTTTAACCCTAGCCCTAACCCTAATTATATCTCTTGTCCTAGCACTAAACATAGCTGTAACATCATACCTTACACTAAGGCTAATGCTAACCCTAACCCTAGCCTTAAACTTAGGCCTAAATCTAACACTAACCCTAGTACTAATCCTAGCCCTAATTTAGCCCTAACAGTAAACCTAATCCTTTCCCTATCCCTAAGACTAACTCTAACTCTAACTCTTGCCTTATCCTTATCCCTAGTTCTAAACCTATACCTTACCATAACCCAAAAGCTTGCCCTATCCCTAGCCCCAAACTTAGCCCTAACCTTCGCCCATGGCTTAAAACTGAATCTAAAACCAAAATGAAGTATAAACCACACAATAACACTATCCCTAACCCTAATGCTAATTAGAAAACTATCCCTAAAAATATCCTATCCCTAAAACAAAACCTTGCCATATCCTTAACCATTAACCTAAACCTAAAGCTACACCTAGTCTTAAACCTAGCCCATTTGAGTCCTAACCCTAACCCTAGAAATAAACCTGACACTAACTAGGTCCCTAAACAAACCTTAGCTGTAAACATTGCCCTAACACTAACCCTAAAACTAACCCTAAACAGAAACCTAGATTTTTCATTAAACGTAGCCCTAATGATAACAAAAATCCTACCTTGAATCTGAGACCAAACCCTATTTTTTAACTTTAACCCTAACCCTAAACCTAAACCTAAACCTAAACCTAATTCTAACCCTAACCCTACATTAAACACTATCTCTTTCTTTAAGTCTAACTGTAACCATTATTCTACCATAGTCCTAAAATTAATCCTTCACCTACACCAATCCCTAACTCTATTACTAGTCCTATCCTTGCTATCATTCTAGCTTTAACCCTAAACCTAACCCTGAACCTTATTGTGATTCTAACACTTACCATAGATGTAAATATGACACTAATCTTAAACCAAACCCCAACATTGCCCTTACCAGCAAACCTATACTTAAACCTATCAGTAACACTAGCACTAGAGGAAAACGAATTCTAAATATAGTCATAAAACTAGCACTAGTCCTAAACAAAAACCTAGCACTAGCCCTAACAATATCTGTTAACCTAACTTAAAAACTAACCCTATCCCTAGAGCCAACGCTAGTTGTAATTCTGGCACTCACACTAAATCTAACCCTATCCTGAACAATGACCCTTAACCCTAAAATACTCTAGCTCTAAACCTTATCCTAACCCAAAAACAAACCCTAACAATAGACTTTTCCATAACCCTGACCCTAAAACTAGCCATAAATATATTCCTAGATGTTATATTTCCCATAGCCCTAATGTTAGCCCTAAATCTCACACAAAACCTAGCTCTCATCTTAGACCTAACCCTAGCTCTAATCGTTACCCTAACCATAATCCTAGACCTAAGCCTAATCCTACACTCGCCAAGGCCTAAATCTCACTCAAATTCTAACCCTTAACTTAAATATAAACCGAACCCTAACCCTAGCCCTTACTCTGATCCTAACCCTCACCCAAGACATAAAGCTAGCTCAAATGCCAATTCTTACCCTAAAACTATGCCTGACACTAGCCCTAAGCCTAACACTAATGCTAGCCCTAATCGTAATGTTATCCCTAGCCCTAACCTTAGGTCTAACACTATCCATTACCTAAAGATGAGCCTAACTCACATGACAACCGTAGGTGTAAGGCTAACCCTATCGCTAACACTAACCTTATACATTACTCTAAATCTAACCTGAACCATAAACCTAATTCTATCCATTACCCTATCCATAACCCTAACCCTAAACTAATTTAATCCCCAACCATAAAACTTAACCTAAACCCAACCATACTCAGACCCTGACCCTAATAATACACCTAGCTTTAAACCTGACCCTTACCTAAACCTAAACCTTACACAAGACCTAGTCATAATCTAACCCTAAAACTAACACTAACCATAAATCAAGACCTGACATTTGCCCTATCCCTAATCCTAGCCCTAGCCCTAACACAAATCCTCATCCTAGCACTAAATATAGACTTAATCCTAACCCTAGCTCTAACCCTAATTCTAACCCTTGGCCTAGCTTTATACTGAGCTATTATATTGAAAATTCTTTGATACTTGGCAGGATTTATCTTTTATCTTTTAGCTAGATTTACTCTGTTCCCAGGGTTTAGGCCTTCTCCATTCATAGGTTCGCTGTCAGAAACTATTTGTATTTTAAGATTTCACTTCATTTTGACCTATACGGGAAAGTTAATGAAGTTGAAAAATCAAAAAGGGTTTGTGCTTGCTGCTTGCAACTTCACAAACTCCATCAGTTCTCTGTAGGGACTCTGGTATGTTACTTGTAATCATAGGCCTATGCTTAAACATGCAAAAACAACTCAACTTGAGAGCCCTTTAGGACAAAACAGGAAAATATGCATGTACTGAAATACCTACAATAATTATTTGTTCAGATTTGTTAGATGTTGCGTAGGATTTATCACTTAGCATGCGCCACAAGGCTCCCCAAGGGCGGGAATTCTAGGTGCAATGGTTCTCTAATCAGATTAGGGTTAATGTTATGTTTAGGGTTACAGCTAGGGATATGGTTAGAGGTAATTTTAGGGTGAGAGTTAGTTTTGTTCAAATTTCTTTGATACTGGGCAGGAGTCATCTTTTATCAAGCCTTAGTATGCTCCCAAGGTATGTTCTTCTCAATTCAATGGATCAATATTATGAACAGATTGTACTTGAAGGTTTCACTTCATTTTGTCACCTATGAGTAAATGTAAATGGAGGTGGAAATGAAACAGGAAGCCTTTCCTCTAAACCTAACCCTAAACCTAACAAAAAAACATAGCCCTAATCCTAGGTCTAAGCCTAAAATTAAGCCAAGACCTATTCCTAGCCCTAATTTAGCCTTAACCTTAACCCAAACTCTAGCCCAAAGACTAACTCTAACTCTTGCCATAGCCTATTCCTAGTTCTAAACCTCTTCTTTACCATAACCCAAACACTAGCCCTAATTTTAGCTTTAACACTAGCCATAGCCCCATTCCTAGAATTAACCATAACTCTAAATCTACTCCTAATCCTAAACTCACCCTATCGTAGCAATAACACTAACACTAATCATTAAAATACCCTTAACTTTAGCTTTAGTCCTAAAACAAAATTGAGTCATAGGACTAACCCTAACCCTTAACCTAAATAAAATACTTACCCTACGTCTAGCCCTAAGCCTACCCATACTTTGAGTCTTATGCCTAACCACAAAATGAACCATGACCCTGACTGAGACCCTAACACAAACCCTAGTTAAAAACATCACCCTAAACCTAAATCTAATCCTAAAACTAGACTCAGTCCTAAATGTAACCCTAAAACTATTGCTAATTGTAACATAAGTTCTTACATTAGCCATATCCCTAAGAAGAGCCCAAATGTAACCCAAAACACAGCCCTAATCCAAGACCCAACACTAGCTTTAACCCTAACTCAAACCCTAAACCTAGCCCTAACCCTTACCATAAACCTAACCCTAAGTTTAATCCTTGCACTAATCTAAACCTAAGTCTACCCCTAGCCCTGACACTAAACATCAACCTAGAGCTAACCCTAGCTCTAACCATATCCATTACCCAAATCCTAAACCAAACCATAATGCTAATCCTCAGCCTGACTCTAGCACTAATATTAAACCTAACTTATCAATTACCGTAAACCTAATCTGACCCCTAAACATAAAAATATCATTACCTTAGCTGTAACCTTAACCCTAATGCTAACTCGAGCCCTAATACTAACCCTAAACCTAACCCTAAACATAACCCTAACTCTGACACAAAAACTAATTCTAACACTAATCCTAAAAATAACACGAAACCTAACCTAAATGCTAATGCTTCCACTAATCCTAAATCTAACCCTAATGCTAACAGTAAAACTAACCCTATCCCTAACTCTAACCCTAACCCTAAACATAACACTTACCCTAAACCTAACACTAAAACAAACCATAACCATAACCATAATCCTAAAACTAAACCTAACACACACTTTATCCCTAATGATAACCCAAACACTAAGGCTAAACCTCACACTAAACATAAACCTAAATCTAATGCTAAACCTAACACTAACGCTAACTCTAACCCAACCCTAACACTAACCTTAAACCTAACCCAAAATCTAACACAAACCCTAACCATAACCTTAACCCTAACACTAACCCTAACTCTAACCCTAAAGCTAATCCTAATCATAATCCAAACCCTAACACTAACCACAACACTGACACAAAACCTAATACTAACAATACACTAAACATAACCCTATCCCTGACCCTAAACCTAATATTAACACTAACCAAAACCCTAACAAAAAACTAAAACTAACCATATTCCTAACCCTAACAATAATTTTAACTGTAAAACTAAACCTAACCGAACCCTAACACTAACACAAAACTGTAACCCTAACATTAACCTAACTGTATCCATAAGTCTAACCGTAATTTTAACTGTAAACCTAAACCTAACCTAACCCTAACCATAACACAAAACCTAACCTTAACCCTAAACCTAACCCAAACATGAAACCTAACCCTAACTCTAACCTTAACATTAACACTATCCCAAAAATTAACACTAACCCTAATTGTAAACCTAAACCTAACACTAACCCTAACCATAAACCTTACAAAACACTAACCGTAACCCTAAACCCAACCCTAAACCTAAGCCTAACACTACCCTAATACTAAACCTAAACCTAACCCTAACCCTAACAAGATCCCTAACCCTAAACCTAACACTTCCATTACATAAACCCTCTCCCTAACCCTAACACTAACACTAAACAAAACCCTAATTCTATCACTACTTCTAACCCTAACCATAACCGTAAACCTGACACTAATCCTAACCCTAACCATACCCTAACTCTCACACTAAACCTAACCCTAATTCTAAACCTAATCATAACCCTAACACTAAAACTAAACCAAACCCTAAATCTAACCCTAATCTTATTCGTATTCCTAACATTAACCCTAACCTTAAAGCTAACACAACACCTAAACCTAATCCTAACCCTACCACAAACCCTAACCCTAATATAAACCGAACCCTAACCAAAACCTAACACCCACCCTAAAGATAACCCTAACCCTAACACTAGCCATAACCCTAAACCTAAACCTAACTCTAACACAAAAGCTAACCCTAAATTTAATGCTAATACTAAACATAACCCTAAACCTAACACTATCCCTATCCATAACCCTAACCCTAACCCTAACACTAACACTAAACCTAAACCTAACCATAAACCTAGCACTAAAAATAACACTAACCCTAACCTTAAACCTAACACTAACCCTAACCATATCCTAACCCTGATGCTAACATTTACACTGTACCTAAACCTAACTATAAGGCTAACCCAAACACTAATCCTAACCCTAACTCAACACTAACAATAACCCTAACCCTAATGCTAATCCTAACACTAAACCTAAACCTAATCCAAAACCTAATGCTAATCCTAAATTTTATCCTTATAATAACCCTAACCCTAAACCTACGATAAACCCTAACTTTAACCATAACACTAAACCTAACCCTAAACCTAACACTAAAATTAACACTAACCCAAACACTACCATAAACACTAACCCTAATCCTAAGCCAACCATAATACTAACTCTAACCATATATGTAACTCTATCTCTAACCATAACCCAAACCCAAAACCTAATGCTAATTCTAAAATTAATCCTAATCCTAACACAAACACTAGCCCTACCATCAACCCTAACCCTAACCATAACACTAAACCTAATGCAAACCCTAACCCGAACTCTGATATTAACACTAACACAAACCCTACCACAAATATTAAAACCCTAACCCTAATTCTAACCCTAACCCTAACACTAACCCTAACACTATTCAGAACACTGACTTAAACCCTAACTGTAAGACAAACCATAAAACTAACCCGAATCCTAACCCTAACACTAACCCTAAATCTAACACTAACACTAACCCTAACTCTAACCCTCAAACTAACAAAAAACCTAACACTAAACCAAACAATAACCATAACCATAACCATAACACTAACCCTAACTCTAAACTTAATACTACCTCTATCAGTAAACATAACAATAACCCTAACTCTTACACAAATGCTAACCCTAACCGTAACCTTAATACAAACCCTACCCCAACCCCTAACCCTAACACTAACCCTATCACTAATCTTAACCCTAACCCTAACATTAAACCCAAACCCAATCCTAACCCTATCACTAACTTTAACCCTAAACATAAACTTACTTATCCCTAACCCTAACCCTAACCTGAACACTAACCCTAACCCTAACCCTAATCTAAGAGTAACACTAAACCTAATCTTAAAAGTGAATGCAAACTTAACCCTAACCCAAACTCAAACCCTTAACCGAACACTAAGTTTATCCCTAACCCTAACCCTAACACTAAACCTAAACCTAACCTTAACCCTAACCATATAGTAACCCTAACCCTAAGCCTAACACTAACCATAAACCTATCCCTAACCCTAACACTATCGATAACTGTAAAACCAACACTAATGCAAACAATAAAACAAACCTAACTGTAAACCTAACCCTAACACTAACCCTAACACTCAACATAACCCTAAGATTAACATGAAACCTAACCCTAACCTTAAAACTAAACCTAACCCTATTTCTAACCCTAACAATAACTCTAAACCTAACCCTAATCCTAACCCTAAAACTAACCCTACCACTAGCCCTAACCCGAACACTAACACTAACACTAACCCTAAACCTAAACCTAAACCTAATCTGAACTGTAATCCTAACCCTAATACTAAAACTAACTCTAACAGGAACCCTAACCCTAAGCCTAAAACACACCCTAACCTAAACCTAACACTAACCCTGACCCTAATACTCACCCTAACCCTAACCCTAACTCAAACCTTAATATTAATCCTAACCTTAAACCTAAGCCTAATATTTACCCTAATCTTTAACCTAACCCTAGACCTAACCCAAATCCAAACCCTAAAGCTAACACTAACCATAACAATAATCCTAACCCTAACACTAATCCTAAACCTAACCCTAAACTTAAACCTAACTGTAACCGTAACCCTAACTATAACCCTAAAACAAAACATAACAGTAGGCTTAACCCAACCATAAACCTAACCATTACCAAATCTTAACCCTAATACTAAACGTAAAAGTAGAGCTAAAACTAACCATAACCCTAACAAAAAGCCTAACCATATTCCTAACCATAACACTAATCCTAATCCTAACCCCAACACTAAAACCAACCCTAAAACCATCAGTAAACCTAACACAAACTGTAACCCTAACATTAACACTAAACCTAACCTTAACAATAACACTAACACTAATACTAGCAGAAAATCTAACCCTAATCCTAAACCTAACCCTAACCCTATTACTAATACAAATCGTAACCTAACCCTAACCCTAACACTAACCCTAAACCTAATCTTAACCCTTACACTAACACTAACCCTAATCATAACCCTAACTCAAAACCAAATCTGAACACTAACCCTAACCCTATGAATAACCTAACCCTAACCCTAAACCTAGACTTACAGTAATCCTAAGACGAACCCTAAACCTAAACTAACACTAAAACTAATCTCAACCCTAATACTAACCCTGTCATTAAACCTATCCCTAATCCTCTACTTAACAGTAACCCTAAACCTAACCCTAAAACTAACCTTAAACCTAACCCTAACACTAACAATAAAACTAACCAAACCTTAACACAATCATCAACTAAAACTACCACAAATCCTATCCCAAACCCTAACCCTAACCCTAACTAAAACCTAACACAAACCCTAACAATAAACTTAACCTTAAACCTAACCCTAAACCTAACTCTTAAACAAACTCTAACGCTAACCCTAATATTAAACCTAACCTTACCCCTATCCCTATCACTAGTCCTAAACATAACCCTAACCCTAACACTAACCTAACACTAAACCTAAACCAAACCATAACTCGAACACTAAAAATATCATTAAGGCTAACCCTAAACCTAACACTAACCCTAATCTTTTACCTCAAACAAACCCTAACCCTAACCCATCCCTGATGCTAACCCTAAAACTGTACCTAAATCTCACTATAATGCTATCCCTAACACTAACCCTAACCTATCAGTAACACTAACTCTAACCTTAAACCTAAATATAAAGTTAAAATTAACCCTAAACTATCCCTTATCCTAACACTGACTATCCCTTACCCTAACCCTATCCCTAACTCTAACACTAACCATATAGATAACATTAACCTTAACCATAATATTAACCCTAAACATAAGCCTAACACTAACCCTAAGTCTATCCCTAATCCTAACACTATCCATAACCCTAACCCTAACTTTAACCCAAACACTAAAATTAACACTAACCCTAAAACTAACCATAAACCGAAACTCCACATGAACCCTAACACTAAACCTAACACTAACCTAACCCTATCTTAAACATAAAACTAACACTAAATCTAACCCTTAACATAATTCTAAACCTCACCTTATCCCTAAAACTCACCCTAAACATAACACTAACCTAACCCTAAACCTAGCCCTAATTTGAACTCTAACCCTAAACCTAATACTAACCATAACCCTAACACAAACCATAACACTAAGCCTAAAACTAACCCTAACCTAACACTAAAACTAATGCACACCCTAAACCTAAACAAACCCTAACACTAAATGTAAACTTAAAGCTAAAGCTAACCCTAAAACTAAAATTACCCTAACCCTAAGCCTAAACTGAGCACTACCCCTAACCCTAACCCTAACACTTACCCTAAAACCAACCCTAATATTAACACTACCCCTAAAACTTATTCTAAAATTAAATCTATCCCTAACACTAATTCTAAAACTATCCATAACTCTAACTCTAACTCTAAACCTAATTCAAACCTTGATCCTAAACCTAAGTGTAACCCCAACACTAAATCTAATCCTAACACAAACCCTAAACCAAACCATTACCCTAAACATAACCCAACCCTAACACTAACCCTTACCTTAACCTAACCCTAACCCTAACACTAACCAAAAAAACTAATGCTTGAATTAACCCTGCTCTAAAACTAACCATAAAACTAACACTAACTCTAACTGTAACACTAAACAAAACCCTAACCCTAACCCTAACCCTAACACTGAACCTAAACCTATCCCTAAATCTAACACTATACCTAAACCTAACCATAACCTTTACAATAACACTAACCCTAACACAAAACTAAACCTAATACTAACCCTATCCCTAACCCTAACATGAACCTTAACACTAATTCTAAAACTAAGCTTAACCCTAAAACTAACAAAAAGCCTAATCCTAAACCTAAACCTAAAACTAACCCTAATCATAAACCTAACTCGAAACCTAAACTGAAACCTAACCCTAATTATCTCACTAACCTAACCCTAACCCTAAACATGCACTAACCCTAACCCTAAGACTAACCATAACCCTAACACTAACATTAATTTTAACTCTAACACTAAACCTGTCACCAACCCTAACCCTAAACCTAAACCTAATACTAACCATAGCCCTAAAAATAACCCTAACCTTAATAGTAACAATAACTCTAACCCTAATACTTAATGACAGACTAAACCTAACCCTAACAGTAACACTAACCCAAACCCTAACCCTTACACTAAACTAACCCTAATCTTAACAAAAACCCCAACCCTATCACTGACACTAACAAAATCTCTAACCCTAAACCTAGCACAAACCTTAACCCTAACACTAATCCTAAAACTAAAACTAACACTAAACCTAAATGTAACCCTAAACCTAACACTAAACAGAACTTCCACCCTAACACTAACACTAACCCTAACATGAACACTAACCCTAACCCTAACCCTAAGCATAATTCTAACCCTAATCTTAACCCTAACACAAACTCTAACAAAAACCATAACACTTACCTTAATTAACCCTAACCCTAACACTTACATAACCTTAACACTAACCCTAATAAAAACCCTAACTCTATCACTAACCCTACGCCTAACCGTCACCCTAACCATAGTGGTAATGCTAATCCTAACCCTAACCCTAACACTAACATTAACTCTAACTCTAACCGTAAATAAAACACTAAACCTAATTAACCTTAAACCTAACCATAACACTAACCCAAACCCTAACACTAACACTAAGCTAACCCTAATCTTAAGAGAAACCCTAACACTAACACAGTCCCTAACACAAACCCTAAACCTAACACTACCATTAACCCTAACCCTAAACTCAAACTTAACTTAAACCCTAATATTAAACTTAATGCTTGCCATTACCTAAAACTAACCCAAACATCAACCCTAACCCTAACCATAAACTAACCCAAACACAAAACTTAACCCTAACACTAACCCAAACAGTAACCCTAACTTTAACCCTAAAACTAACCATAATATAAACGTAAGCCCTAACACAAACCATAAACCTAATCCTCAACCTAACACTAAACCTTACCCTAACACTAACCTTAACACTTAGCTACCCCTATCGGTAACCCTATCAGTAACACTAAAACTAACACTTACCCCAAATCTAACCCTAACCCTAACACGTAACCTAACCATAATCCTAATCATAACATTAGCATTAACCCTAACCCTAACCCTAACCCTAACCCTATTCCCAAGTGTAACACTAACCCTAACACAAAACATAACACTAAGCCTAAAAGTAACCCTAACCTAACCCTAACACTAAACCTAACACAAACCCAAATCCTAACACTAAACCTATCTTTCAACCTAAATATAACCCTAACCCTAAACCTTACCTAACTCTAATTCTAAACCAAGCACTAACCCTATCCCTAACTCTATCCCTAACCCTAACCATAACCCTAACCATAACCCTAACACTAACCCTATAACTTAACCTACCCCTAAACCTGACCCTTACCCTAATGCTAAACTTAATAATAATTCTAAACCTAACCCTAAACCTAACCCTAAAACTAACCCTCAACCTAACCCTAACCCTATACCTATTTCTATAATTAACCCTAACACAAACACTAACAAAAACCATAATCCTAAATCTAACCCAACACTAAACCTATCCCTTACCGAACCCTAACCCTAACACTAACACTAACCAAACAACTAAAGCTAAAACTAATCACAACCCTAATACTAATCCTGACACTAATTCTAACCTTAACCATAACACTAATCATGATTCTAACCCTAACACTAAAACTAACCCTAAAGTTATCCCTAACTCTAATACTAAAAATAAACATACTAAAACACTAACACTAACCCTTAACGTTACCCTAACAAGAAACCTATACCGAACCCTAACCCTAACCCTCACACTAACCTAACCTGAATCCTAAACATACACTAACCCTAACCCTAAAACTAACCAAAATCTTAAAATTAAATATAAATCAATCACTAACTCTAATCCTAACCTTAACACTAACACTATCCCTATCCTTGACCCTATCCCTAAACCTAACTCTAATTCTAACCCTAACCCTAACCCTAACACTAACACTAACCCTAAACTGAACACTAACCCTAACCATAACACTAACCCTAACACAAACCCTAATCCTTACCCTAACCCTAAGCCAAACTCTAATCCTAATCTTCATGCTAACACAAACCCTAACCTAAACCATAACCCTAACCCTAAATTTACCCTAATCCTATACCTTACATAAACCTATCCCTAAACTTAACACTATCCCTAACACTAACCCTAACACTAACCCCAACACTAAGCCTAATCCTAAACCTAAATCTAACCCTTACACCAACCCTAAAACATACCCTATCACCAACCCTAACCCTAACCCAAATTCTAACCCTATCCCTAATACAAAACCTAACCCCAACACTAACAATTACCCTAATACTAATGCTAACACTAACCATAACTCTAACCCAAACTGTAAACCTAACCCTAACCCTAATCCTTACACAAACCCTAACCCTAAACTTAACCATAACACTAACCCTAACATATCCCTAAACCTAAACCTAACCCTAATCCAAATGCTAATAATACCCTTACCTCACTCGATCCCTAACCCTAAACTAACACTAAGACTTAACCTAACACAAACCCTAACCCTAACACTGATCCTAACCCTAACCCTAACCCTAAAAGCAACACTTACCCTAAACCTTACCATAAACCTAAATCTAAACCTAACACTAACTATAAACCTATCCCTAACATGAATCCTAATCCTAACACTAACCATAAAACTAAAACAAACCCTAACCCTAACCCTAACATGAACCCTAAACTTAACCCTAACACTAACCCCACACTAACACTAAAACTAATCCTAACACTAAACCTAATCCTAACCCTAACCCTAAAACTAACCCTAATTTAACCCTAACCTTAAACCTAACCATATCCCTAATCCTAACCCAAACACAACACTAACTCAAACCATAACCCTAACCCTAACCTAATCATAATGCTAACCCTTACCTAAACCTAACCAATATCCTAACACTAACATGAACCCTAACACTAAAAGTTCCACTAAGCCCAAATGCTAACCCTAAAAGTAACTGTAAACATAAACATAACTTTAACACTAACCCTAACACTAAAACTAACACCAACACTAACTCTAACCGTAACACAAATCCTAACACAAACCATAACCCTTACACTAATCTAAACCTGACCCTCACCCTTAACTAACTCTAACCACTAACCAAATCCAAACACTAATTTTAGCCCTAACTGCACCCTAGCACTAATCCTAACACTAACCATAACATTAAAACTAAACTTAACACTAACCCTAACGCCAAACTAACTCTAAGTGTAAGCCTAACCTGAAACATAATACTTATTTTAAACCTAAACTTAACCTTAACACAAATCTTATCTTTAACCCTTAACTCTAAATCTAACATTAATCCTAACACTAACTCTAAACCTAAATCTAACACTAACCTTAATGCTAACCATAAAACTATACCATAAACCTAACAAGAACCCTAATTCTAACACTAACCTTAACCCTAAACCTAAACCTAAACCTAACTTGAACCCTAACACTTAACAATAACCCTAAACCTTTCCATAATTCTAATCTTAAATCTAACATGAAGTCTAACCCTAACCCTAACACAAACCATAACTCAATCCATAACACTAACCCTAACCTAACTAATATTAACCCTTAACTAACTCTAAACTTAATTCTAACCAGAGCACTTACCCTAACACTAAAACTAACCCTAATAAGCACTGTAATCCTAAATATATCACTAAGCCTAAGCCTCATTAAAACCCTAACTCTAACCCTAAAGCTAACTGTAAACCTAACCCTAACCTTAACACTAAGACTAACACTAACCCTAACCCTAACCCAAACCTGAACACTAATACTAACTCTAAACCTCACCATAACCCTAACCATAATCCTAAACCTAATCCTAAACCTAACATTTACCCTAACCCAATAACTAATCCTAACCCTACCTCTAACACTAACCATAATACGAACCCTAACCCTAACCCTTAACCTAAACCTTAACCTAACTTAAACCCTAAACCTAACCCTAGAAGGACACTAACCCTAAACCAAAGCGTAACACTAACACAAACCCTAACCCTAACCCTAACTCTAATACTAACCCTAAACCTAACTCTACACCTAACAATAACCCTAACCCTAATCTTAAACCTAACACTAAATGTAACCATAAACCTAATCCTAACACTAACTCTAACACTAAGCCTAACCCTAACCCTAAACATAAACCTAAGTAAAAACCTAACTTAACACATAACCCTCACCCTTATATAAACCTAACCCTCACCCTTACCTAACCATAACCCTAAACTAAACACTAACCCTTATGATAACACAAACCCTAACACTAACCCTCACTCTAACCCTCACACTAAACTTATCACTAACCCTAACACTAACCCTAACCCTAACCTAAGCCTAACACTAACTCTAACCATAAACCTAATCCTAACACTACCACTAAACCTAACCCAAAACCTAACATAAACATTAACCTCAACCCTAACCCTAAACCTAAAACTAACCCTAAAACTAAACCTAACAATAATCCTAACCCTAAACCTAAACCTAAAACTTACACGAACCCTAAACATAATCATAAAACAAACTCTAACCCTAACCCTAACTCTAAACTAACCCTAAGCCAAAACCTAACCCTAACCCTAAACCTACCCCTAACTTAAACCATAAGCATAAGCCTAACCCAAACCATAACACTAACCGTAATCCTAATTTTATCTGTAACCCAAACAGAAAACCTAACCCTAACCCTAATACTGATCCTAACGCTAATTCTAACACTAACCCAAAACATAAAATTAACCCTAATCCTCACCCTAACACATAACCTAACCCTAATCCTAACACTAATGCTAACCCTAACACTAACCCTAAAACTTACCCTACCTCTAACCCTGACTCTATCTCTAACACTGTCCCTCACACTAATTCTAAACCTAACCCTAAAACTAACCCTAACACTAACCCTAACCCTAACCCTACACATTACCTAACCCTAAAGCTAACCCTAACCCTAACCATGACACAAACCCTAACCCAAACCATAACCCTAAACATAATCCAACCTTAACCCCATCCCTTAAATTACCCTAAGCCTAACAGTAACACTAACCATAAAACTAAAGCTAAAACTAACCATACCCTAACCCTAACCCTAAACATGACACTAAACTTAACCCTAACCTAAACCTAGCCCTAATTTGAACTCTAACCCTAAACATAATACTAAACCTAACCCTAACACAAACCATAACACTAAGCCTAAACTAACCCTAACCTAACCCTAATACTAATGCACACCCTAAAACTAACACAAACCCTAACACTAAATCTAACCTTAAAGCTAAAGCTAACCCTAAACCTAAAACAAACCCTAACCCTAAGCCTAACCTGAGCACTACTCCCTAATCCTAACCCTAACGCTTACCCTAAAACCAACCCTAATATTAACACTACCCTTAAAACTTACCCTAAACTTAAGTCTATCCCTAACACTAATTCTAAAATTAATCTTAACTCTAACTCTAACACTAAACCTAACTCAAACCTTAATCCTAAACCTAAGTGTAACCCCAACAGTAAACCTAATCCTAACACAAACCCTAACCCAAATCATCACCCTAAACATAACCCAACCCTAACACTAACCCTTACCTAACCCTAACCCTAAACCTAACACTAACCATAAAACTAATGCTTAAACTAACCCTGCTCTAAAACTAACCATAAACCTAACATTAACTCTAACTGTAACACTAAACACAACCCTAACCCTAACCCTAACACTAAACTTAAACATATCCCTAAATCTAACACTATACCTAAACCTAACCATAACCCTTACAATAACACTATCCCTAACACTAAACCTAAACCTAATACTAACCCTATCCCTAACATGATCTTAACACTAATCATAACACAAATCCTAACCCTAAAACTAACCCTAAATCTGATCCTAAACCTAAACCTAAAACTAACCCTAATCATAAACCTAACTCAAAACCTAAATTGAACCCTAACCCTAATTATCTCACTAACCTAACCCTAACCCTAAACATACACTAACCCTAACCCTAAGACTAACCGTAACCCTAAAACTAGCCATAACCCTAACACTAACATTAATTTTAACTCTAACACTAAACCTGTCACTAACCCTAACCCTAAACCTAAACCTAATACTAACCATAACCCTAAAAATAATCCTATCCTTAATAGTAACAATAACCCAAACCCTAATACTTAATGAAAGACGAAACCTAAACCTAACGGTAACACTAACCCAAACCCTAACCCTAACACTAAAGTAACCCTAATCCTATCTCTGACACTAACAAAAACCCTAACCCTAACCCTAGCACAAACCCTAACCCTAACACTAATCCTAACACTAACGTTTACTGTAACCCTAACTTTACTCTAAAACTAACACTAATCGTAAACCCAAAATAATTAATAATCCTAAACCTACTTCTAAACCTAACACTAAATCTAATTTTAATACTAACACTAACACTAACCCTAAACCTATCCCTAAACCAAACACAAACTCTAAACCTAACACTTACAAGAACTCTATCCCTAATCCTAACACTAAACCTAATCCTAACCCTAAACTTAACACTAGCATTAACCCAAATACTAAGCCTAAACCTAATCCGAACTGTAACACTAACTCTAATACTAAAACTAACCGTAACACAAACCCTAACACTAAGCCTAAAAGTAACCCTAACCTAATACTAATAATAACAATAAACCTAACCCTAACCTTAACAAAACCCTAACACTAAACCTAACCTTGAACCTAAACCTAACCTAACCCTAAACCTTACCTAAACCAAACCGTAAACCAAGCCCTAACCCTATTTTTAACCCTATCTCTAACCCCAACCCTAACACTAACACTAACCATAAAACTTACCATATTCTTAACCCTGACCCTTACCCTAATGCTAACCCTAACAATAACCCTAACCCTAACCCTAACACTAAACCTAAACCTATCCCTAAAATTTACCCTTACACTAACACTAACTCTAACCATAACTCTAACCCAAACTGTAACCCTAACCCTAACCCTAATCCTTACACAAACCCTAACCCTAAACTTAACCATAACTCTAACCCTAACCTAACCCTAAACCTAAACCTAACCATAACCGGAATGCTAATAATAACCCTAAGATCACTCTATCCCTAACCCTAACCCTAACACTAAGATTAAACCTAACACAAATCTTAACCCTAACACTGGTCCTAACCCTAACCCTAACCCTAAAAGCAACACTAACCCTAAACCTTACCATAAACCTAAATCTAAACCTAACACTGACTATAAACCTATCCCTAACATGAATCCTAATTCTAACCCTAACTGTAAATCTAACATGAACCCTAACCCTAACCCTAACACGAACCCTAAATTTAACCCTAACACTAATCCTAAACCTAATCCTAACCCTAACACTAAACCTAATCCTAACCTTAACCCTAAAACTAACCCTAACTCTAACTCTAAAACTTACCCTAACACCAACCCTAACCCTAAATGCAACACTAACCCTAAACCTAATCCTAACCCTAACACTAAACCAAAAGTTAACCCTAACCCTAAAACTAACCCTAATTTAACCCTAACCTTAAACCTAACACTATCCCTAACCCTAACCCAAATACAAACACTATCCCAAACCCTAACGCTAACCCTAACCTAATCATAATGCTAACCATTACCTAAACCTATCCAATATCTTAAGACTAACACGAACCCTAATGCTAACCATTCCACTAAGCCTAAACACTAACACTAAAAGTAACCATAACATAAACCTAACCTTAACACTAACATTAACCATAAAACTAACACCAACACTAAGAGTAACACTAACTCTATAACACAAACCCTAACCCAAACCATAACCCTTACACTAATCTAACCCTGACCCTCACCCTTAACTAACCCTCATCACTAACCAAGTCCAAACACTAACTTTAGCCTTAACCGCACCCTAGCATGAACCCTAACACTAACCATTAACTTAAAACTAAACCTAACACTAACCCTAAACCTAAAACTAACTCTAACTGTAACCCTAACCTGAAACATAATACTTACTTTAACCCTAACCTAAACCTTAACAAAAATATTATCTTTAACCCTAAATCTAAATCTAACACTAACCCCAACACTAACTCTAAACCTAAACCTAACACTAATGTTAATCCTAACCTTAAAACTACACCCTAAACCTAACAAGAACCTTAATTCTAGCACTAACCTTAACCATAAAGCTAAACCTAACCCTAACTTGAACCCTAAAACTTAACAATAACCCTTAACCTATCCATAATTCTAATCTTAAATCTAACCTGAAGTCTAACCCAACCCCAACACAAACCATAACCCAATCCATAATTCTAACCCTAACCTAACACAAATACTAACCCTTAATTACCACTAAACTTAATTCTATCCAGAACACTAACCCTAACACTAACCCTGACCCTAACATGCACCCTTACCCTAACTATATCACTAAGCCTAAGCCTCACCCAAACCCTAACTCTAACCATAATGCTAACCACAACTTAACCCTAACCTTAACTAAGAATAACACTAACCCTAACCCTAACCCTAACCCAAATGCTAAATAACCCAATCAACAAATGGGCCAAGGACCTGAACAGACACTTCCTGAGGAGGACATACAATCAATCAACAAGTACATGAAAAAATTCTCATCATCTCTAGCAGTCAGAGAAATGCAAATCAAAACCACCCTAAGATACCATCTCACTCCAGTAAGATTGGCAGACATTTTGAAGTCAAAAAACAACAAGTGCTGGCGAGGATGTGGGGAAAAGGGTACTCTTGTACATTGCTGGTGGGACTGCAAATTGGTGCGGCCAATTTGGAAAGCAGTATGGAGATTCCTGGGAAAGCTGGGAATGGAACCACCATTTGACCCAGCTATTGCCCTTCTTGGACTATTCCCTGAAGATCTTAAAAGATCGTACTACAGGGATACTGCCACATGGATGTTCATAGCAGCACAATTCACAATAGCTAGACTGTGGAACCAACCCAGATGCCCTTCAATAGATGAATGGATAAAAATAAATGTGGTATTTATACACCATGGAGTATTACACAGCACTAAAAAAATGACAAAATCATGGAATTTGCAGGGAAATGGATGGCACTAGAGCAGATTATGCTAAGTGAAGCTAGCCAATCCCTAAAAAACAAATGCCAAATGTCTTCTTTGATATAATGAGAGCAACTAAGAACAGAGCAGGGAGGAAGAGCAGAAGGAAAAGATTAACATTTAACAGAGATATGAGGTGGGAGGAAAAGGGAGAGAATAGGGAAATAGCACAGAAATGAAAGGAGACCCTCATTGTTATACAAAATTACATACAAGAGGCTGTGAGGGGAATGGGAAAAAAAACAAGGAGAAAAATGAATTACAGTAGATGGGGTAAAGAGAGAAGATGGGAGGGGATGGGAGGGGGGATAGTAGAGGATAGGAAAGGTAGCAGAATACAACAGTTACTAATATGGCATTATGTAAAAATGTGGATGTATAACTGATGTGATTCTGCAATCTGTATTTGGGGTAAAAATGGGAGTTCATAACCCACTTGAATCTAATGTATGAAATATGATATGTCAAGAGCTTTGTAATGTTTTGAACAACCAATAAAAACAAACAAACAAACAAAATAATGCTAACTCTAAACCTCACCATAACCCTAACCATAATCCTTACCCTAACCCTAAACCTAACATTTACCCTAACCCAATCACTAATCCTAACTCTAACTCTAACACTAACCATAACACAAACCCTAACCCTAACCCTCATCCTAAACCTAACCTAACTCTAACCCTAAACCTAAACCTAGAAGGAACACTAACCCTAAACCAAAGTGTAACGCCACCAAGAACCCTAACACTAACCTTAAACCTAACTCTACACCTAACAATAACTCTAACCCTAATCTTAAACCTAACCCTAAATGTAAACCTAAGCCTAATCCTAACATTAATGCTAAACCTAACCATAACCCTAACCATAAACCTAAGAAAAAACAAACTCAACTCACAACCCTCATCCTTATCTAAACCTAACCCTCACCCTTACCTAACCCTAATCCTAACCCTAACCTAAACACTAACCCTTATGATAACACAAACCTTAACACTAAACCTCACTCTAACCCTCACACTAAACTTATCACTAACCCTAACACTAACCCTAACCCTAACTTAAGCCTAACACTAACTCTAATCATAACCCTAAACCTAACGCTACCACTTAACCTAACCCTAAACCTAACCCTAAACCTAATAAACACTAACCCTAACCCTAAAACTAAACCTAAAACTAACCCTACCCCTAACTTAAACCATTCCACTGACTTAAACCTTAAGCATAAGGCTAACCCAATCCCTAACACTAACCGTAACCCTAAATCTATCTGTAACCCAAACACAAAACCTAACCCTAACCCTAACCCTAACACTGATCATAACACTAATAATAATCCAAAACTTAAATTTAACCCTAATCCTCACACTAACACATACCCTAACCCTATCCTAACACTAATCTTAACCCTAACACTAAACCTAAAACTTACCCAACCTCTAACCCTGACTCTAAATCTAACGCTATCCATATCACTAAATTATAAACCTAACCCTAAAGCTAACCCTAACACTAACCCTAACCCTATCCATAACCCTAAGTAAAATTCAACCCTAACCCTATCCTTTAACTAACCCTAACCCTAACAATAACACTAACCATAAAACTAAAGCTAAAACTAACCCTAATCCTAATCCTAACACTAAACCTAACTCTATTTCTAACCATAACACTAATCGAAAATCTAAACCTAACCCTAAAACTAACCCTAAACCTAACCCAACTCTAACACTATACTTAAACCTAACTATAAACCTAACACTAACCCTAACTTTAACACTTAACCTAACCTAAAAAATACCTTAACCCTAACCCTAACTCTATTACTAACAGAAAACCTAACCCTAACCCAAAACTAACACTAACTCTAAACCTAATCCAAACCCTAAACCTAACCCTAACACTAACACTAACACTTAACCATAAACCTAATAAGAAACCTATACTGCACCCTAAACCTAACGCTATCAATTATAACCTAACCATAAACCTTCACTAACCCTAAAACTAAAACTAACCCAAAACGTAAAGCTAACCATGACTTTAACACTAACACTAACCCTGTTTGTTTCCCTAAACCTAACCCAAAACCTAGCACTAATCCTAACCCTAACCCTAACACTGACACTAACCCTAAACCTAATCCTAACACTAAAACTAAACTGAACCCTAACACTAAACTGAACCCTAACCCTAACAGTAACACTAACCCTAACACGAACCATAAGCGTAACCCTAACCCTAAACGTAAATCTAACCTTAATCCTAACCCTAAAACAAACCCTAACACAAAACTAACCCTAACCCTAACCCTTACCTAACACTATCCGTAACCCTAAGACTAACCCTCATCAAAACCTGAACTCTATTCCTGACACTAAACCTAACCCTAACCCTAAACCTTACACTAACACTAATACTAACCCTAACCCTAACACTAAGCTAACCCTATTCTTAACCAAAACCCTAACCCTAACCCTGTCCCTAACACAAACTCTTGCTTTAACCCTAACAACCAACACTAACCCTAACTCTAAAACTAAATCTAAGCCTAATAAGAAACATAACACTAACCTTATCCCTTATCCTAATACTAACATTAACCCTAATACTAACCCTAACAAAAACCCTAAAGCTAACCCTAACCCTAACACTATCCCTAACCCTAAACCTATCCCTAACATTAACACTATCCCTAACACTAACCCAAACCCTAAATCTAAATGTAACCCTGACATGAACACTAAACCTTACCCTACCACTAATCCTAACACTTGCCCAAATTCTAACCCTAACCATAACACTAAATCTAACCCTAATACTAACCATTACCCTAATACTAAGCCTAACACCAACCATAAACTTAACCCAAACCAAAACAATAACCCTAACCCTAAACTTTACAGAAACACTAACACTAATCTTAAACCTAACCCTAACCCTAAACTTAACATTAAGTTTAATCCTAACCCTATTCCTAAACCTAAACCTAACACTAATTCTAACTCTAACCCTAACCCTAACCTAAACCTAACCCTAACCTGAACACAGATACTAAACCTATACCTAACCTGATCCCTAATCTTAACCCGAAGAGTAACACTAAACCTAACAGTACCACAAACCCAAACCATAATCATAACCCTAACCCTAACTGTAAAGGCAATACAAACCCTAAACCTATCCCTAACATGAAACCCAACCTTAAAACTAACCTTAAATCTAACACACACCCTAACCCTTAACCTAACACAAAACCTAATCCCAACCCTAAACCTACACTAAAGTTAACCCTAACCATAATCCTAAGACTATCCCTAACACTAACCAAAACACTACCCTAACCTAAACCCTAACCCTAACCCTAACCCAAACACAAACCCTAAATAAAACACTTACCCTAACCTAAGCATAATGCTAAATTTACCTGAACCTAATTCTAATTATAATGCTAACAGTAGTCCTAAAACTAAACCTAATCTTAACCCTAACATGAACCCTAACCCTATTCATTCTAGTAAGCCCAACCCTGACCCAAAGCCTAACACTAAACCTAAGACTAAACCTAAACCTAACCCTAACCTTAACACTAACACTAACTCTAACCCTAAACCTAACACTAACACTAACTATAACTCTTACCCTAACAAAAACCCTAACCCAAACTATAACCCTGACCCTAATCTAACCCTGACACTCACACTTACCTAACCCTAACCACTAACCCTAAAAAACACTAATCTTAACCCTTACTGAACTCTTACCTTAAACCTAACCTTAAAAGTAAACTTAACCCTAACACTAACCCTAACACTAACTCTAACCGTAACCCAACCCTAAGCATAACACTTACTCTAACCCTAACCCTAACCCTAAAAAGAATCTTAACCCTAACCCTAACCCTAAACCTAACCCTAAAACTAACACTAACCTTAAACCTAACCATAACCCTAACACTAACTGTAACCCTAACCCTAAACCTATACCCTAAACCTAACAATAAATCTACCTTTAACACTAACCCTAACACTAACACTAACCCAAACCCTAATCATAACCCTAACCCTAACACAAACCATAACCCATTTCATAACCCTAACAATAACCTAACCCATATGCTAAACTTATTTAACACTAACCCTAATTCTAACCCAAATCCTAACCCTAACACTAACTTTAACTCTAACCCTAACATGAACCCTAACTCTAATTATACCACTAAGCCTAAGCCTCACCCAAACCCTAACCTTAACCCTAGTACTAACCTTAAACCTAACACAAGCCCAAAGCCTAACCTTAACTCAAATCATAAACCTAACACAAACCATAACCCTAACACAAACTCTAACATGAAACCTAACTCTAACCCTAATGCTACCACTAACCCTAACCCTAACCCAAAACCTAACCTTAACCCTAACACTAAACCTAATGCTAACCCTAAACCTAAAGTTAACTCAAACACCAATCCTAACCCTAATTGTCACCCTAACCTAACAGAAACCCTAACCTTAAAACTAACCCTAACACTAACCCTAACCCAAAGCCTAACACTTACCCTAACAAAAACTCTAACATAACCCTTATCCTAACACGAACCCTAACCCTAAACCTAACCCTAACCTAACCCTATCCCTAACCCTAACTCTAAAACTAATCTTAACCTTAAGCATAAACCCAATCCAAACCTTAACTCTTTATTACACTAAACCTAACCCTAAACTTATTCCTAACTCTAAACCGAAACCAAACACTATCCCTACCTGGAAAACTAACCCTATACCTAACCCTAACTCCAACACTAACCATAATCCTAAATCTATCACTAACCTTAATACCTAATCCTAACCCAAACCCTAACACTAACACTAACACTAACCCTAAACCTAAACGTAACCCTAATCTGAACACAAACCCTAAACCTAAAATTAACCCTAACCGTAACCCTAAATTTAAACCGTATCCTAACCCTAAACCCAACCCTAATGCTAATCATTACCTAATTCTAACCCTAATTCTAAACCTAACAACCTAACCTAACCCTATTCTAAACCTAACACTAACCCTAACCCTAACCTAACACTAACTGTAACCCTAACAATTCCACAAAAGCAACCCTATTCTAAACTCTAAACCTAACCCTATCACTAATCTTAAACCTAACCGTAAATTTAATTCTAAAACCAACCCTAATCCTAACACTAACATTAACACTAAGTCTAATTCTAACCCAACACAAACCCAAACAAAAATCGTAACCCTGAACCTTATCTAACCCTAACCCTGCCCCTTACTTAAAACTTACCATAACCCTAACACAAACACTAACCCTTACCCTAACCCAAAACCCAACACAAACCCTAAACTTATCCCTAATGCTATCCTTAACCTAAACCTAATCCTAATACTAACCCTAACAATAACTCTAACCATAATCCTAAACGTAACACTCACTCTAACCCTAACCCTAAACCATACCTTACACTAACCCTAACACTAACAGGACCCCTAACCCTAATTCAAAACCTAGCATAACCCTAAACTTAATTCTAAATGTAACCTTAACATAAACCTACCCCAACACTAACTATAACTATAAATCTAACCATAACCTTAACTGTAACCCTAACACAATATCAAACCCTAAACCTTACACTAACCCTAACCTAAACCATGACCCTAACCCTAACCTAACCCTAACTCTAATGCTTACCTAACCATAATGCTAATCCTAACACTAACACTAACCCTAAGCCAAACCTTGCACAAACCCTAAACCTAACCATACTACTAAGCCTAACCCTCACCCAAACCCTAATCCAAACCTAAAACTAACTGTAAAACTAATGATTACACTAACCCTAACAGAAACCATAAACCTAACGCTAAATCTAACCCTAATCCTAACCTTAACAATAATCCTAACCCTAACCCTAAACCTAAACCTCACGTTAACCCTAACCCTAAACCTAATAATAACTTAACCCTAACACTAACACTAAACTTAAACCTGACTATAACCTCAACCCAAACACTAATGTTAACCCTTGTCCTAACCCCAATCTTAACACTAATCCTAACCATAACCATAACCTTAATCTTAATCTAACCCTAACCCTAACCTAATGCTAACCTAACACTAACACAATAAACCTAACCCTATCATTAACCCTAACAATAAACTAACCCTAAATTAACCCTAACACTAACCTTAACCCTAACACTAATCTTAACCCTATCACAAAACCTAACCCTTTTCCTAACCCTAACCTAATCCTAAAACTAACTCTAACACTAATCAAAACACTAATCCTACCCTAAACGTAACCCTAACAGTAAATTAACTTCAACTCAAAACCTATACCTGAAAGTATCACTAACACTAAACCAAACCCTAACATGAACTCTAATCCTAACCTAACCATAACCCTAACATGAACCCTAACTGTAATCCTAACCGTAACTCTAACACTAACCCTAAACATCTTCCTAACCCTAAAACTAAACCTAACCAAACCCCTAACCCTAATATTAACCCTATCCCTAACACTAACCTTAAACCTAACCCAAACTCTAACACCCAAATACAAACCCTAACCCAAACCACAACCCTTGCCCTAACCTAACCATAATGCTAACTCTTCCTTAAAATAACAGAAATCCTAACCCTAAATATAGCTATAACACTAACACTAATTTTAACATTAACACGAACCCTAACACTAACCATTCCACTAATCCCAACCCTCACCGAAACCCTAACCCTAAATTTAAGACTAAACCTAAATCTAAACCTAAACGTAACAGTAACACTAACCCAACTCTAATATTAATATTAACACTAACATGAACTCTAACTATAACTATAACACAACCCAAACCCAAACCATAACCCTTATCCTAATCTAACCCTGACCCTCACCCTTACATAAAAATTACCACTAACCCTAACCCCAAAACTAACCTCAACCCTAACCGAACCCTAACTCTAAAACTATCACTAATCCTAAACTTAAAACTAAACCTAATCCTAACCTTAATCCTAACTGTAACAATAACCTTAACCATAACACTTACCCTAACCCTAACCCTAAACCTTACAAGAATCTTAACCCTAACACTAACACTAAACTTATCACTTGCCCTAACACTAACCCTAACCCTAAACCTAACCCTAAACCTTACATTAATCATAAGGTTAACCATAAACCTATACCCTAAACCTAACAATAACCCTAAATCTAACCCTAACCCTAACACTAAACCTAACCCTAATCCTAACCCTACACTAAACCTAACCCTAAACCTAATCCTAACACTAACTCAAACCCTAAGCCTATCAATTACCCTATATTAACTCTAAAATTAATACTAGCACTAACACTAACTTTAACTTTAACCCTAACCCTAATTGTAACCCTAAATCTAACCCTAACGATATCCCTAATTGGAACCAAATCCTAAAGCTAACCCTAACCCTAACCCTAATCCTAACACTAACCCTAAACCTATGAATAAACCAAATGCTAAACTTAACACTAACCCTAACCCTAAACTTAATGCTAAAGCTATCACTAAGCCTAACCTTAACCCTAACTTGAACCATAAACCTAACATTAACCCTAATCTAACCTTAACCCTAACACTAACCCTAATCCTATACCTTACCCGAACCATAACACTAAACGTAACCCTCCCTTAACCCTAACCTAACACTAACCATAACCATAAAACTAACTCTAACCCTAACCCTAACCCTAACATGAACCTTAGCCTTATCCTAATTTTAACCCTAAACCTACCTCTAACACAAACCCTAAACCTAACACTACCCATAAACCTTACCCTAACTTGAACTCTAACACTAAACTTAACCCTAACCATAACCATAACACTAACCCTAAAGCTATCCTTAACACTAACCATAAACCTAACTATGACACTAACCCAAACACTGGTAATAACCCTAAACATAACTCCAACCCTAACCCCAACCCTAACCCTAATCATAAACCTAACATGAACTCTAACCATAACCTAACCCTAACACTAACCCTAACCCTAATCCTAAACATAACACTAACACTAAACCTAAAATTAACAATAACCCCAACATTGAACCTAACCCAAACCCTAACTTTAACCTTACACAAATCCTAACACTAACCCTAAAACTAAATCTAAAATACCCCTAACCCTAACTCTAAACAAAGCCCTAACACATTCCCTAACTCAAAACATAACCGTAAATATACTCTAACACTAATGCTATCTTTACCTAACACTAACCCTAACACTAGCACTAAAAGTAACCCAGCCCTAACTCTAACACTAACACTAATCATATCATAACCCAACCATAACAGTAACACTAAAACTAACAAATACACAAACCCTAAACTTAACCCTAACCCTAAACCTAACACTAAACCTATCCCGAAACCTAACCCTTACAGTAAATATAACACATCCCTAACATTAATCTAATACTAACCATAATCGTAACCCTAACCCTAACCCTAGCCCTAACCTTTACTTAACCCTAACACTAACCCTAAAACTAACCCTAACTCTAACACTTAGCCTAAACCCAACCCTTACCATAAACCTAAACCTAACCTTAAAACTAACACTAATCCTAAAACTAACCCTTAACCTAACATTACACCTCAGTCTAACCCTCTTTCTAATCATAACTAAAACCGTAATTTTAAGTCTAACCCTAACACAAAACCTAAACCTAACCCTTACACTGACATGAAACATAATTCTTACCCTCACACTAACCTTAACACTAACCCTAACCTAAAAAAATAACCTTAATTCCTAAACTAACCCTAACCCTAAACTGAACCCTAAAACAAAACCTAACCCTAAAACTAACCTTCACCATAACCCTAATCCTAACCTAACACTAACCATAACCACAACCCTAAACCTACCAGTAAAAGTAACCCTAACCCTAATTCTAACCCTAAACCTAAAAGTAACCCTTAACCTACCCCAACCCTAAAACTATCCCTATCCCTATCCCTATCCTTATCCCTAACCCTAACACTAATACTAACACTGAACCTAACCCTAAACCTATCACTACCCCTAACCCTCACTCTAAACCTTACCCTAAATAGAACACGAACCCTAACACTAATACTAACCCTAAGGCTAGCACTAACATTTATCTTCAAGTAACCCTAAAACTAACCCTAAACTTAACCCTAATCCTCACTCTACCCCCAATTCTAACCATAACCCTATCCCTAACCCTATCCCTAACCATAACACAAACCTTAACCCTAACACAAACCATATCCCTCACACGAACACTAATTCTAACACTAACCCTAACTCTAACCCTAACCTAAACTCTAATAGTAACCTAACCCAGCCCAAACACTAACCCTAACCCTAACCCTAAAACTAATCCTAAACACAACCTTAATCCTAAAACGAACCCTAACCCTAACTCTAACTGTAACACTAAACCTAACCCTAAACCATGCCCTAACCCTAAACCTATCCCTAACCCAAACACTCTCCCTAACCCGAATCCTAACACTAACATTAAGCTAACCCAAAACTTAGCCCTGACCCTAACCCTAACACTAACATGAACGCTAACCCTTATCCTAAAACTAACTCTAAGCCTAAACCTTACACTAAACCTAAACCTAACCATTTCCCTAACCTTAACCCTAAAACTAAACCTAACCATAACCCTAACACTAAACCTAACATGAACCCTAATCCTAACCATATCCCTAACACTAAACCTAACATGAACCCTAATCCTAAACATATCCCTAACTGTAAAACTAACCCTAAACCAAATCCCAGTCCTAACACTAAAACTAATCCTAAACCTATCCCTAACCCTTACAATAACATTAACCCCAACCCTTATAATAATCTTAAACCTATCCTAAACATAACCCTAACACTAACCCTAACCCTAATCCTATCACTAAACCTAATCCTTTCACTAACCCTAACCCTAAACCTCACCATAAAAGTAACCTAACCCTAACAACTACTCTAACCCTAATGCTAACACTAAAACTCAACCTAAGTCTAACACTAACCCAAAAAATAATCCTAAACCTAATCCTAATCCTAACCATACCACTAACCCTAGCCCTAACCATAAAGCTACAACTAACACCAAAATTAACCCTAACTGTAACTATAATATGAAACCTAAACCTAACCCTAATTGTTATCCTAACACTAACCCACACACTAACACTAACCCTAACACAAACCCTAACCCTAATGCTAACTCTAACACAAACCCTAACCAAACAATAATGCCAACCCTAAGCTACCTTTAACCATAACCCTTACCTAACCCTAACCCTAATCGTAACCCTAACACTAACCCTTAACCTAACCCTAACACCAACCCTAACCCCAACTTTAACCCTATACCTAACCCTAAACCTAAACCTAACCCTAAACCTAACCCTAACCATAACCCTATGCCTAACCCTAAATCTAAATCTAAATCTAAACTTAAACATAACCCTAAAAAAACTTAAACCTATGCCTAACACAAACCCTAACCCTAACTCTAACAGTAACCCAAACACTAACTCTAAACCCAACCCTAATGCTAACTCCAAAATTAACCCTAACCCTATCCTGAAACCAAACCCTAAACCTAACCCTATCACAAACACTAATCCTAACCTTAACACTTACCCTAATGCTAACCCTAACTGTAATACTAAATCTAACCCTAACTGTAATCCTAAACTTAACTGTAATCCTATAACTAACACAAAACCTAACCCTAACAAAAACCCTAACACTAAACCTAACACTAACATTAACCTAAGAATAAACCTAACCCAAACACTAACCCTAACCCAAAGGCTAAGCCTAACCCTAACACCAAACCTAACTCTAATGCTAAACCTAACACTAACAACAACCCTAAAGATTACCCTAACCTAACCTGAAACCGAACACTAACCCTAATGCTAACACTAACCTTAATCCTAACACTAACCCTAACATTAAACCTAACCCTAACCATAATAAAAACACTAAAACTAACCCAAATCCCAACCCTATCGCTAACTCTAACACTAAACATAACTCTAATACTAATGCTATCCATAACACTAACCCTAAACCTAACCCTAACCATATCATTAACCCTAAACATAAACCTAACAGTAAAAATGTCCAAAACACCAATCCTAACCCTAAAAACAACCCTAACCCTAACACTAACCCTAAATTTTACAGTACTCCTAACCCTCACCTTAACCCTAACACTAAGCCTAACCCTATCCATAACACTAATTGTAATCCTAATAATAAACCTAACCCTAAACCTAGCACTAACACAAACCCTAACATTTTCCTTAACACTAATCCTAACCCTAACACTAACACTATCTTTAAGACAACAAATAAACCTAACCCTAACACTAACACTAATGCTAAAACTAACCCTAATCCTAATCGTAACCCCAAACTAAACTTACCCTAACCCTAACACAAACCCTAACCTAACCCTAAACCTAATTCTGTCCCTAACCCTAACCGTAATCTTATCCCTAACACTAATCCTAACTGTAACCCTTACCCTAACCCTAACATTCACCTAATTCTAACCCTAAACCTAACATTAACCCTAAACCTAAACCTAACAGTAACCCTAAACCTAACTATAACCCTTACCTAAACACTAATACTAATCTTAACCTTAACCCTAATCCTAACATTAACCCAAACCACAACCCTTAACCTAAACCTAATCCTAACAGTAACCCTAATCCTAACCTTAACCCTAATCCTAACCTTAACCCTAATCCTAACACAACCATAATCCAAACATTAACTCTAAACCTAACCCTAACATTAACCCTTACCATAACACTAACCCTAACCCTAACCCTACACTAACACTAACATTAAACCTCACCATAAACTTTATCCTAACCCTAACACTAAATCTAACACTGACCCTAACACTAAAACTTACTCTAACTCTAACACTAACCCAAACACTAATTCTAACCAAAACCCTAACCCTAACCATTAACTTACACCTTACCCTAACCCTAACCCAAATCCTAACCCTAACATGAGCCCTAACCCTAACCCTAACTGTAATCCTAACAATAACCCACAGCCTAACAGTAACCATAACACAAAACTTTAACCCTAACCCTAACCTAACACAAATCCTAACCCATACCATAACCCTTATTGTAAACTAACACTAACCCTAACTTTACCTAACTCTAACCCTAACACTAACCCTCACACTAACCCTAAAACTAATTTTAACCCTAAACCTAACACTAACTCTAACCCCAACCACAATTCTATAACTAAAACTAAACCTAACCCTAAGCCAAAACCTAACACTAACCCTATACCTAATCTAACACTAACCCTAACCCTATAACTAACTCTAACACTAATCCTAACACTCACCTTAACCCTAACAATAAATGTAACCATAACCCTAACACTAACCCTAAAACCATAGCCCTAAACCTTACCCTAACCCTAACCCTAAACAGAACACTAACCCTAATACTATCACTAACACTTACCCTAACCCTAAACATATTTCTAATCTTAATGGTAATCCTAACCATAACCCTAATGCCAACCCTCACCTAATCCTAAACTTAACCCTGTTCCTATTCCTAAAACTAACCCTAACTGTAACCATAACCCTGACCTTAACCCTAACCCTAAAACTCACATAATCCTAACCATAAAACCAAGAGTAACCCTGTCCCTAACCCTAATGCTAAACCTTAACCTAACTATATCCCAAACCCAAAAACTAACGCTGATCCTAACCCTAACTATAACACTAACCCTAACTCTAACCCTATGTCCTATCCTAGGCCAATCCCTCTCCCTAATGCTACCCTATTCCTAACTATAATTCTTAGCTTGCCCCAAAACTTAAATTTATTACTAGTCCTAAACCTAGCCCTCATTCTAGCTCTAACCCTAACCCTAACCTGACCCTTATTCTGACCCTAACACTAACCCTAGATGTAAACCTGACCGTATCGGTAAACTGAAACCTAACAATACCTCTATCAGTAAATCTTTACCAAAACCTAACAGTAACACTATCACTAGACCAAACCTAATCTTAAATAGAGTCTTAAATCTATCCTTTGCCCTAAAGAAAAACCTAGAACTAGCATTAACAATAACCTTTAACTTAATGTAAATATTAAACCTATCACTAGACCCAACACTAGTCCTAATTGTGGCCCTAAACATAAAACTAAACCTAACCTCACGTGACCCTTAATCGAATAGAGACCCTAGATCTATACCTTATCCTAAACCAAAAGCTAACCCTAACACTAAACTTATCCATAACCCTGGCCCAAAAACTAGTCAAAACCATATCCCTCACTCTTACATTACCCAAAGCACTAATGTTATCCCCCAACATCACACAAAACCTAGCCCTTATCCTAGCCCTAAACCTAGCCCTAATCATAATCCTAAACATAACCTTAGACCTAACCCTAATGAAAACCCTTGCCCTAAACCTAATCCTAGCTCAAAATTTAATCCTTAGCCTAAATATAACACTAACACTAAACCTAACATAGGTTTAGTGACTATGACTCAAAACCTAACCCTCGCCCTAGCCCTATCCCTAGCTCAAATGCCTACACTAACCCTAACCCTAACCCTAACATTAACCCTAGGCCTAACCCTTACCCTAAAAATAACCCTAACATTAACCCTAGCCCTAACCTTAGCTCTAACTCTATCCATTACCCTAAAGAAAATCCTAAACCAAATGCTAACTCTATGCTTAAAAATAACCCTATTGTTAACACTAACCCTATCCATTATTATAAACCTAACCAAAAACATAAACCTAATTATCTCCATTACCCTAACTTTAATTCAAACCCACTGCCAATTCAAGCATTAACCCTAAATATTAACCTAAATCAAACCCTACCCGGACCCTGACCCTAATAATACACCTAGCTCTATATTGACCTTTCAATAGACATAGGCATAACCTAACACTAAAACTAATACTAACCATAAACCGAGAATTGACATTATCCCTAGCTATAATCCTAGCCATAGCCCTAACACAAACCCTCAGCTTAGCCCTAAATCTAGTCTTAATACTAACCAAAACACTAACCTTAGTCCAAAGCCTAATTCTAACCCTCGCCCTAGACCTAAACCTAGCTATAACCCTATCTCTTCTGTTAAACCAAATCCTAATCCTAACACTATCACTAACCCTAACCCTAAGCCTAACTCTAACACTAACCCTTGCATTAAACCTAGCCCTAATTTAGCCCTAACCCTAAACGTACCCTTAACTTTAGATGAAAGACTAACTCGAACTCTAAACTTAGCCTATTTCTAGTTCTAACCCTATCTGTTACCATAATCATAACACTAGCTCTAATCTAAGCCCTAAATAAAACTGGCCCTAACCCTAGGCCTTGTTCTAATATATATATATATATATATATATATATATAT
>NW_026006877.1:116048-152023 GCF_001458135.2 Marmota marmota marmota
TATATATATATTTTTTTATTTATATATATATATGCCATAGCCCTATCCCTAACCCTACCTAACCTTAACCCTAGACCTGACAATAGCCCTCTCTCTAGCACTAATCCTAGTTCTAAGCCCAGCCTTAATCCGGACCCTAATCTTAACCCCAACCCTATCCCTAATTTTATCCCTTGTCCTAGCACTAAACATAGTTGTAGCATCATACCTTTCCATAACACTAATGCTAACCTTAACCCTAGCCCTAAACCTATGCCTAAACTTAATACTAATCCTGGCACAAATCATAGCCCTAATTTAGCCCAAACACTAAACCTAACCCCATCCTTATCCCTAAGACTAACTCTAACTCTTGCCCTAGCCCTAGCCCTAGTTCTAAACATATCCCTTGCCATAACCCAAAACCTAGCCCTATCCCTAGCCCCTACCTTAGCTGTAACCTTTGCCTACCCTTAAACCTGGAACAAACCAAAACCTTAGGCCTAAATCTGATCCTAACACTAGCCCTAATAGCAATACTAATTGGAAAACTAACCCTAAACCTAATGTAGCCCTAAAACAAAACTGAGCCATAAACCTAACCTTAACCCTTAACCTAAACCAAAGACTAACCCTAAACCTAGCCCTAAACCTTGCCATAATTTGAGTGCTAAATCTTATCCTAGAAGTAACCCTGACCCTGACTCAGATCCTAACACTAACCCTAGCTCTAAATATTGCCTTAATGCTAAACCAAGATGTAGCCCTAATCAGAAACCAAGTTCTTTCATTAGCCATAGCCCTAATGCTAACACATATCCTAGTGCTAATCCGAGCCCTAACCCTAGGTTTGACTCTAAGACTAACCCTAAAACTAACCTTATCCCTAATTGTTGGGGATGCAAATCAAGTCAAGATGGCTCCTGGCACTTTGCCAGGAGGAGTGGTTTGTGAAACAATGCCAGTGAGCCATTAAGATAATGAGGATTCCTTATTGGCAGACTGCTGTATCTAGATAATGTTAATTGAGTCAAGCTGTGTGTAATTAGTTAAGTATATATATCTCTGCTATCCAGCAGAGAAGAAGTTCCTCTATCTTAGGAGCCTGCTACTTTGAGTTCTCTCTCAGTTCCTGCTGATTTCACTCGCAATAAATTAGTTCCCATTTCAACTTTCAAGTTGCTTGTCACCTCCCGTTTATTTGCCTACTGGACTGCAGCATATGGTGGCACGTACTGGGAATCCTCAGGATGCTTGGGAGCAAGTGACAAGGTAAAAGGATGGGTGACCATTTCAGGAAGCAGTGTGTTCTTTGTTTTGTTTTGCTTCAATTCATTTTTGAGCTGCCTGTCTCTGGAAATAAAAAGGATGTGAGAAAAGCTGCTCAAAGGCGTGTTTGTCGCTGCACCATGGGGAATGGGTGCTTCAGCAGCAAGCTGCGGGATGCTGTGGCATCCTCGGCATTCAAGCGAGCCACGCTGGGGTTGGGCTCACATCACAGGAGAACAGATAAAGTGAGAGGATGTATGGACATTTCAAGATAACAGAAAAATTGATACAATGAATTTTTGATCCATTTTTGTTTTGTTTTGCCTTAATTTTGTTTTGCATTATCTTAGTGAGCAGTATGTTTGTCACAGAAATATGGGATTAAAAATCATAAGAACCAAATCAAAAGGGCATTAAGTAAATTGGTAAAGATAGAAGGCATCTCAGTAAAATCTAGAACAGTTAGGGCATACGTTAAGACAATACAAAAAATTTAGCCCATGGTTCATTAAAGAGAGGTTGTTGGATATATTACAATTGAACCACCATGGTGAAGATTTAAAAAGGATAGAAAAGGAAAGCCCAGAAAATCTGCCTGTTGGCACATTGCCATTATGGACGTTGATACCATCTTGTTTGCTTACTCAAAGAGAAGACATTTTAGATCAAGTAAAAGAGGAAGTCTCTCAAGTTAGTCAGACAGGGTAAGAAAGTTTAGAGAAGAATGGGCTATCAGTGGAAAAGTTACAATGGGGGGTTGCTACTAACCCCTTTCTATCACCAGAGGGTGTAAGTATACAAACAATAGCTCCACCTATGTATATGGAGACAGCATGGGCTGGGTGGCCCTCAACCCCCATAGTTGATAGATGGGATCCTGAGACAGGACCTCGAAGATTGGCATGCCCTGTATTTGAGGAGGCAGGAGTATAGCAAATTCATAATGCTTTAGATTTCAAAGCTGTGAAGCAGCTGAAAGAGGCTGTAATAACCTATGGTCCTCAAGCCCCTTTCACTGAAAGTATGGTTGAATCCAATACCAATTTGAATATGACGCCAGTAGAATGGGCTAGCATGTGCAAATCTGTGCTAAATGGAGGACAATATTTGCTATGGAAGATTGCCAATCAGGAATTTTGTATGGAGACGGCTAAGCTAAATGCAGCAGCAGGTTATCCTCAGAGAAATCTAGATATGTTGCTAGGAGGGGACCTTATGAGAGTCAGCAGCAACAAATTGGATATGATCCTGCCATATACTCACAAATCACTTCAGCTGCAGATAAGGCATGGAAAACTTTACAAGGACATGGAGAATTACAAGGTCAATTATCTAAGATAATACAAGGAACTAAAGAACCTTACGCTGAATTTGTAGATAGGCTTATACAAACAGCCACAAGAGCCTTTGGGGAGGTAGAAAAGGTGATGCCATTAGTGAAACAACTTTAGCCTATGAACAAGCCAATAGATGGTGTAGGGAAGACATTAGACCATGGAAACATAGAGATTTAAAAATATATATTGAATTATGTAGAGACATCAGTGAACAGGGGCAAGTCTTGGCAGCTGCAATACAATAGGCTTTAGGTGCCAGGGATAAAACATGTTATAATTGTGGTCAAGCAGGACATTTTAGAACTAATTGCCCCATAGTATGAGGGTTTCATAAAAATGTGTATGATCAAAGGGGTAGAATACCAGGTATTTGCCCATGATGTCATAGAGTGAGACATTGGTCTTATGAATGCCATTCTTAGATTACTGTAGAGGGTACTCCATTGTCAAGAAACAGACAAAGACCAGGTGTTTACTCACAATATCATGGAGGAAAACATTGGACTCCATTGCCTAAAAACGGACAGGGGGGGGGGCAAATGCTCTGGGTCCCATGACCACAAATATACGGGGCATTGGAGGAACCCAGCAGCACCATAGGGTAGTGCCCAGGACACATTATACATTAGATCCTTTATCAGACAAACCAGAAGGTGCGCAGGGTTGGACAACTGCATCTCCATCAGAGCAGTAATAACTCCAGAGATGGGAGTTCAAATCATTCCCACAGGCGTAAAAGGACCTCTTCCCCAAGGAACAGTAAGCTTATTATTAGGACACAGTTTTTCTACTCTAAAAGGACTTATGATAAGTCTTGAGGTAATTGATCCCAATTATTAAGGAGAAATAAAATTTATAGCCAGTTCTCCAAGGGGTATATCAGTAATTTCACCAGGAGATAGAATTGCACAGTTATTAATAATACACAGCCTACATGACAAATTTTCCAGTCATACTGTAGAAAGAGGTTCCAGGGGATTAGGCTCCATGGGTATTGATTGGGTTATGCTTTCATTACATTTAGATTCTCGCCCCATGCTAAAACTAAATATTCAAGGACATGAATTTAATGGGATACTGGATACAGTTGCAGACCTTAGCGTAATCTCTCGTCAAGAATGGCCAAAACATTGGCCATTACAACAAGCCACTCAAACGCTTCTAGGCCTAGGAATGGCAACTCATCCCCATAGAAGTGCAATGGTATTAGATTGGAAGGATCCTGAATGATGTAAAGGAACTATACAGCCATATGAATTGGATCATCTTCCTATAAATTTATGGGGACAAGATGTTCTAGATCAATTTGGATTAACATTAACAAATAACCTCAATTCAAATGTGCCCACTATTATTGCTAGAAAAGGTTTTAGTAAAGAAAAAGGATAAGAGAACAAGGACAAGGTATAGGGTCACCAATACAAATAGATAAAAAAACAGATAGACATGGATTGGGATTTCAGGAGGGGTCACTGAGACAATAAAAATTACTTGGAAATCAGAAAGGGCAGTATGGGTTTCTCAGTGGCCCCTGAATAAAGAAAAGATACAAGCAGCCCATGACCTGGTCAAACAACAATTAGGGGAAGGACATATACAACCTTCTGTAACTCCCCATAATACTCCCATTTTTGTCATCAAAAAGAATTCTGGTAAATGGAGCTTATAGCGAGATGTAAGAGCTATAAAAAATGAGATGGTTAGCATGGGACATGCTCAATTGGGGATTTCTCAATTTTCTGATTTGCCAAAAACCTGGTATATTTTAGTTATAGATATTAAAGATTTTTTTTTCAATTCCAATTCATACTGACGGTAGTGCAGATTTTACATTTACTGTCCCTGCACTGAATGAAGGTCCTGATCAGAGATATGATGGAAAATACTCCATAAAGGGATGGCTAACAGCCCAACTATGTGTCAAATTTATGTTAACAAAGCAATCCAGCCACTTAGAAATCAAAGTCCTGTACTACAAATATTTCACTATATGGACGATGTATTATTAGGAAACAAAGATAAAAACACATTGCTAGAATATTATGTCACATTTACAAACTTATTAAAAATTATAATCTAGAGATAGCAACAGATAAAGTACAATTAAATTTTCCTATTAATTATTTAGGAGTTCTATTATCCTCGACCATGGTTCATCCACCAAAAATTCAAATACGAGTAGATCAACGTAAATCACTTAATGAATTTCAAAAGTTTTTAGGAGAGATAAATTGGATAAGGCCTTATCTAGGCATACCAACAGGAGAGTTGGGACCTTTATTTGATATCCTAAAAGGTCCATTGGATCCAAGTTCACCCTGCATGTTAATGCCTTAAGCAAGAAAGATATTAAAACTCATTGAAGCTTATATGAAAAATATGCATTTGGATAGAATTGATATGTTTGCCTATATTATTTATTGTACTACAAAGAATAAAATATTCCTACAGGAGCATTTTGGTAAGAAGGTCAATTATTATGGGTACATTAATCTTATTCTCCTAACACTATTCTTACTAGGTATACTGAGTCTTTAGGACAATTAATACTCAAAGGAATAAAAGCAGCAAAGGGAGTGTTTTGGATTTCTCCTAGTAAAATTATCACTCCACATACTATGGATCAAAGTAACTAATTAGCTAATGAGTTAAATACTTGAGCAATAATTATGTGCAAATCTATTTGTTCATTTGAAAAACACATACCATCTAATCCTTTGTTGTCTTTTTGGTCCTCGACTCCTGTAGTTCTTCCAAAACTGAGAAGAAAAACACCTATCATGAATGCTTCAAATATATTCACTGATGGTTCAAATAATGGTACAGAAGCAGTAGTTACCCCAATCAAATTTTACATTTTTAGTACCGAACAATCAACTCAAAAAGTAGAGTTTAATGCAGTATTACAAGATTTTGTGATGTTTAAATATTCTGTATTTAATTTATTTTCTGAAAATTTATATAAAGTTAATGCTATAAATTCCCTTGGGGATGCTGGTAGGATTTCCCCTTCTTCTACTGTTTTATCTTTTTTCTCTGATATACAAAGTTTAATTTGGGACAGAAAAGATTCATACTTTTTAGGACATATCAGGACACTTACAGGATTGCCTAGAGCCCTTAGTTTGGCAATAATTTAGCAGATAAAACCACACATGACATACATATTTTTTCTATCCTAGAAGAAGCTACAAATTTTCACAAATTTTTCCATGTCAATGCTAATACCTTGCAAAAGTGTTTTAGAATAACTATTGAACAGGCTAGACATATAATAAAACAATCTCAAAATTGTGTGACCTTTTTAACCACAACTTAATCTTAGAATTAATCCTAGAGAACTAATATCTAATCATATCTGGCAGATGGACGTCACACATTTGCCAGAATTTGGAAAATTAAAATATTTGCATGTTACAGTTAATACTTCTTCTGGGTATTTAATGGACTCCCTTCATACCAGAGAAAAAACTAAAGATATTATATCTCATTGTTTACAAAATTTTGCCGCTGCGGGCATTCCAAAACAGTTAAAAACAGATAATGGCCCTGGCTATACTTCTGCTTCTTTTAAGCAATTTTGCTCATCATATGTTACTTACATAACAGGAATCCCATATAATCCACAGGGACAAGGCATAATTGAAAGAGCTCAGCAAACTACTAAAATGTACCTATTAAAACAATAATAGGGAATTGGGAAGAGTTATAAATCCCCCCAAGATAAACTTAACGTAACTCTTTTTACATTAAACTTTTTAAATTTGGATTCATCAGGACTTAGTGCTGCAGAAAGGTATATGTGTCCAAAAAATGTACATAAGCCAAAGGTACTTTCGAAGGATATTCTAACTTGACAATGGAAAGGTCCTGACCCAGTGATTGTCTGGAGTCAGGGGTCTGTTTGTGTATTTCCACAGGGAGAACAGCAGCTGATTTGGATTACAGAGAGACAAACTAAAACAATTTCTACAGACCATGAAGAAGATGATTTGGCTAAAATCCATAACAGCTGATATCCAGAACCCCAGTTTAGCTATCTTTACCTCTGCCATTATGGTTCTCCTATACCTGGATGCTAATGAGCACCATTAAGGCCTATTTCAAATGTAAATAACTTTGAGGTTAACTTGTGGGAATACCTTCAAACCCATATGCAAGTTACAAAAAGAATTTTTCTATTTTATTTTTTGAGCTCATACAGACCTAGGTTAATTTTTTTTTTCTGATCAGTATTACTTTTTAATAAACTGTGGAGTCTTTAAACATTGCAATGGAGATTTCACCTGTGGAAAGCTACAAGGTCTTTACTATTGTGTTATGTGTGCACACTTGTGTTATATGTTGTATGTCTGTATGTGGGTATATCCATATCAGGAGCACTCAAGAAAAAATGGATCCAGATATTTTGTATTCACGTGATTTAAACAGTTTAAATTAAATTGAGTATTATTTTAGTATGTGAACAAAAAAGGAGGTTAACAGATCTGTTTGTTTACTTTCACATATCCTTTTCATTATATCTAATAATTCTGTTCAGGATAATGTAAGTTGTTCAGAAAAATGTTTTCTTAGTGCCTGCTGGAATGCTACACAATTTTTTTTAGCCATCATTGCCAGAAATCCTACCTTAAGACAAAAATAGAAAAATTTGCAGTTTTAATGAAAACTAAATTAGACTTTGGAATTACAGCTTCCATCATCACAGCTGTTGCTGTTTCTGCTGCTGCTGCTACAGCTTCTGTGATAGCTATCACACAAACTGTATAAACTGATGCATCAATGAATAATGTAACTCAACAAGTAATGCTAAATCCAACAGTTAATTTCCTTTGAGAAGAAATAGATATATTAAAGGATTTCTCTGATTTGAGCTGCTTGTGGAACTTATCTTGACTCTGTATCACTTATATGCATTATGAACTGATAAAGCAAATTGTAATAGTACCAGGGAATCTTTGGTGATGGTGTCATCAGTGGTACAGTTTTTTCAGGGGTTTCTCACTTGCAGCCATCAATGGCTTGGTATCGTGTCATTTTATATCCTCCTCCTTCTACTTGTAGCAGGTTGTTTATGGTGTTTTTGTAAAAACCACTATGGCCATTATCCACAAGTATAGCTAAGTGTGTTGGGCCTGTAGTCAAAGATGGTAAGATCAAATTACAGTGGTACCAACCTAAGACAGGAGGCTGATGATTTGATTTCAGACAATCCAATGATGGGTAGGAACCATATGTATTATTGGACAACCTAAAACAGGCACAGTCCCTAAGTCACATACTTGTTGTTTAATAAAGCAAAAGGCAGGAGATGTTGGGGATGCTAATCAAGTCAAGATGGTACCTGGCACTTTGCCAGAAGGAGTGGTTTGTGAAGCAATGCCAGCGAGCCATTAAGATAATGAGGATTCCTTATTGGCTGACTGCTGTATCTAGATGATGTTAATTGAGTCAAGCTGTGTGTAATTAGTTAAGTATATATACCTCTGCTCTCTGGCAGAGAAGTGGATCTGCTACCTTAGGAGCCTGCTACTTTGAGTTCTTGCTCAGTTCCTACTGAGCTCACTCAGAATAAAGTAGTTACCGTTTCAACTTTCAAGTTGCTTGTCACCTCCTAGTAATTTGCCCAGCTGGACTGCGGCACCTAACACTCTCCCAAATTTTTAACCTACCTCTAATTCTATCCCTTACTCTAAGCCAAACCCTCATGCTAATGCTACCCTAGTCCTAACACTAATCCTTAGCCTATCCCAAACCCTAACTATATTAATATATTAGGACTATATTAATAGTCCTAACCCTAGGCCTCATTCAAGCTCTAGCCCTAACCCAATCCCTGACCCTTATTCTGACCCTAACACTAAGATCTAAAACTGACACTAACTCTAAACCTGTACACTAACTCTACCCTTACCAGTAAACTTACACTTAAACCTAACAGTAACATTAGCACTATATCAAACCTAATCCTAAATAGAGTCATAAATCTAGCCCTAGCCCTAAATAAAAACCTTGAACTAGCCTAACCATAATCTTTAATCTAACACAAAGACTAACCCTAACCCTAGACACAACCATATTCCTAATTCTGGCCTTAAATCTAACACAAAACTGACACTTACCCTAACACAAACCCTACCTCTAAAACTTATCCTAACACAAACCCTAACCCTAACACTAGACTTATCCATGTACCTAACCATAAAACAAGCCATAACCATAACCCAAGCTCTTACACTACTCAAAGCCCTAACTCTAGCCATAAACATCACACAAACCTTATGTTGCCCTAAACCCAGCTCTAATTGTAACCTTAACCCTGACCCTAGACCTAACCCTAACCCTAACCCTCGACCTAGTCCTAATCCTAGCTCAAACCTTAACCATTTCCCTAATCATAACACTAACCCTAATACTAACACTAACCCCAACTCTTACCCTAACCCTTGACCTAGACCTAACATTTGATCAAACCCTAATACATACCCTAAACCTAATGCTGACACTAACCCTAGGCCAAACCTAACTTGAGCTATAAACTTAAATTTAAGAATAGCCCAAACCTTAGCTTTAACTCTATCCATTATCCTAAAGATAAGCCTAAACCAAATGCTAACCCTAGGCCTAAATCTAACCCTATCACTAACAATAACCATATTCATTACTCTAAACCTAAATGGAATCCTAAACCTAACCCTATCCATTACCTAAATTCTAAACCAAACCCCAATGCTAATATAAGCCTTAACCCTAAACCTTAACCTAAACCAAACCATACCCAGACCCGGACTTTAATAAAATACCTAACTCTAAACGTGACCTTTACACTAAACCTAATCCTTACACTAGACCTAGCAATAACCTAACCATAAAACTACCACTTACTTTGAACCTAGACCTGACATTAGCTCTAGCACTAATCTTAGATATACCCCTAACACATACCATCATTCTGGCACTAAACCTAGCCTTAATCCTAGCCCGAACCCTAACTGTGGTCATAAATCAAATTCTAACCCAAACCCTAGCTCTAGATCTAGCTGTAACCCCATCCCTTCCCCTAAATCTAACCCTAACCCTAACACTAACACTAAATTTAACACTAGCCCTGACCCTAGGCTTAACACTATCTTTAATCTAGCACTAATCTTTGCCCCTAATTTAGCCCTAACCCTAAAACTACCCCAAACCCAAGCCCAAGGAATAACTCTAATCACACCCCATTCTTATTTCTTATTTTAACCCTATACATTATCATAAACCTAACACTAGCCCTAAACTTAATCCTAATGCAGGGACTAGCCCTAAACCTAGATCTAACCATAACAATAAATCTAAGCCTAAAGCTTATCCTACTACTAGCCCTAACATAACACTAATCCTAAAACTAGCCCTAACCCTAGCCCTAGTTCTAAAAAAAAAAACTGAGCCATAGCCCTAACCTAACCCTAGCCTAATAGTAATGCTAGACCCGACATCAGCCCTATCCCTAATTTTACCCTAAACCTAAAACAAAACCTAACTGTACACTGAGCCTTAATACTAGCCTTTATTTGAGTCCTATCCCTAACCCTGATCAGTAATACTGACCCTGACTCTTACCCTAACACTAACCCTACCTCTAATCATCTCCCAAAAACTAAACCTAATCTAAAAACTAGATCTTGACCAAGACCTAATGCTATCTCTAAAACTAACCTTAATCTTAACTCTGGTTCTTAAAATAGCTGTAATCCTACCTTATCCCTAACCTAAACCAAAACCTAGACCTAATCTGATCCCTAACCCTAACCCTAGCCCTGTCACTTAACCTAAATCTAACAAAAAAATTAAACCTTTAACTAACCCAAACCATGGCCCTAATCCTAACCATAAACCTAGCCCTAACCCTAGCTCTAATCTTATTTATCACCTTTACCAAAACTCTAACTGAATTCTAACCTTAGGACTAATACTAACCATAGCCCTAACCTAATGATAAACCTAGCACTAACTGTAGCTCTAATCCTATCCATTACCCTAACCATAACCCTAACTGAACTCTATCCCTAGGCATAACATTAACACTACCCCTAAACCTAAGGCTGTCCATTACCCTAAACCAAAACTGAGCCCTAAACCTAACCATATCCAACACCCTAACACTAACACTAACTCTAATGCTAATTTGAGCCTTAACCCTAAACCTTAACCTAAAACATACACTAACTCTGATTCCGAACCTAATAGTACCCTAACTGGAAAGCTGTACCTAATGCTCAACCTAAACCTTACAATAGATATGGCTATAATCCTAACCCTAAAACAATTCGTAACCATAACCCTAGACCTGACATTATCAATAGCCTTAATCCTAGCCCTAACCTTAACACAAATCCTAGGCCTAATCCTCACACTAAGCCTAGCCTTAATCCTAACCATAACCTTAAACCTATCCCTATCCCTAATTTAATCCCCTAAGCCCAAAACTAGCTGTAACATCATACCTTACCCTAACCCTAACACCAAAACTAGGCCTAGACCTAACACTAACTTAGCACTAATCCTAGCCTGAATTTAGCCCTAATCCTAAACTTAACCCTATCCCTAGACCTAAGAAAACTCTCTCACCCTAGCCCTATCCCTAGTTCTAAAACTATCCCTTACCATAACCCAAACTCTAGCTCTATCCATAGTTTAAACTTTAGCCCTAAATTTTTCCTAGCACTAAACATAAATATAACCCTAATCTTAAGCCCAAAGCTCAGCATAACCCTAGACATAACCCAAATGCTAATTGAAAAACTAGTCCTAACTCTAATCTAGACCTAAAACAAAACTGAGCCTTAAACCTAAACCTAACTCTTAACCTAAACCAAACACTCACCCTAAACCTAGCCCTAAACCTTGCCATAATTTGAGTGGTAAACCTAACCCCAGAGTAACCCTGACCCTGACTCGGATCATAACACTACCCCTAGCTCTAAACATTGCCTTAATGCTAAACCAAGAAGTAGCCCTAATCAGAAATTAAGTTCTTTCAATAGCCTTAGCCCTAATGCTAACACAAATCCTAGTGCTAATCCGAGCACTAAACCTAGGTTTAACTCTAAGACTAACCCTAACCCTAACCTTATCCCTAACCCTATCCCTAATCCTAACCTTACCTCTAATCCTATCCCTTACCCTAAGCCAAACCCTTACCCCAATGCTACCTTAGTCCTAACACTAATCCTTATCCTATCCCAAACCCTAACTACATTACTAGTCCTAACCCTAGGCCTCATTCTAGCTCTAGCCCTAACCCAAACCCTGACCCTTATTCTGACCCTAACACTAACCTAGATCTAAACCGGACAATAATCCTAAACCGGACCCTAACTGTATCCCTAAAGGTAAACCTATACTTAAACCTGACAGTAACACTAGAACTAGACCAAACCTAATCCTAAATAGAGTCATAAATATAGACCTTTCAATAAACAAAAACCTTGATATAGCCCTAACCATAACCTTTAACCTAACACAAAGACTAACCCTATCCCTAGACCCAACACTATTCCTAATTCTAGCCCTAACATTAACCAAACACTGATGCTTACCCTAACACAAACCCTAGCTCTAAACCTTATCCTAACTAAAAACTTAACCTTAACACTAGACTTCTCCATAACCCTAATCCTAAAACTAGCCATAAACATAACCCAAGCTCTTACATTACCCATAGCCCTAATGCTAGCCATAAACATCAGAGAACCCTAGCCTTTATCCTAGCCCGAAATCTAGCCATAATTGTAACCCTAACTGTAACCCTATGCCTAACCCTAAGCCTAACCCTCGATCTGGTCCTAAACCTAGCTCAAACTCTAACCCTCTTCCTAATCATAATACTAACCCTAACTCTAACCCTATCCCTGAATCTACACCTAACATTTGCCCTAGCTCATAACCCTACCTCAAACCCTAATACTTACCCTAAAACTAACCCTGACACTAACCCTAGGCCTCAAGCTAACCTTAACCCATAAACTTAACCTTAACTCTAGCCGTAACTTTAGCTCTAACCCTATCCATTACACTAAAGATAAGCCTAAACCAAATGCTCACTCTAGGCCTAAAGCTAAACCTATCACTAACAAAACATTAGCCCTAAAACCAACCCTATCCATTACCCTAATTCTAAACCAAACCCCAATGCTAATACAATCCTTAATCCTAAATCTTAACCTAAACCAAACCATACCTGGACCCTGACCCTAATAAAACACCTAGCTCTAAACTTGACCCTTACCCTAAACCTAAACCTTACACTAGACCTAGCCATAACCTAACCATAAAACTACCACTTACTTTGAACCTAGACCTGACATTATCCCTAGCACTAACACATACCCTCATCCTGGCACTAAACCTAGACTTAATCCTAACCTGAGCCCTAACCCTAGCCCTAAATCAAATTCTAACCTGAACCCTTGCTCTAAACTAGTTATTACCCCATACCTTCCCCTAAATCTAGCCCTAACCCTCACACGAACACTAACCATAACCCTAGCCCTAACCCTTGTCCTAACTCTAACTTTAACCCTAGCACTAATCCTAGCCCTAATTTAGCCCTAACTCTAAAACTATCCCTAACCCTAACCCAGAATAAATCTAATCACAATCCATTCCTATATCTACTTCTAACCCTATCCATTATGAAATCCCTAACACTAGCCCTAACCTTAATCCTAATGCAGGCCCTAACCCTAAATCTAGATATAACCATACCAATAAATCTAAGCCTAAATCTCTTTCTATCACTAGTCCTAACATTATCTCTTATCCTAAAACTAGCCCTAACCCTAGACCTAGCTCTAAAACAAAACTAAGCCATAGCTCTAACCCTAACCCTAGCCTAACAGTAATGCTTTACCTGACTTTTGCCCTATCCCTAATTCTTACCTAAATCCTAACACAAAACCTAACTCTACACCTAGCCTTAATCCTAGCCCGAACCCTAACTGTGGTCATAAATCAAATTCTAACCCAAACCCTAGCTCTAGATCTAGCTGTAACCCCATCCCTTCCCCTAAATCTAACCCTAACCCTAACACTAACACTAAATTTAACACTAGCCCTGACCCTAGGCTTAACACTATCTTTAATCTAGCACTAATCTTTGCCCCTAATTTAGCCCTAACCCTAAAACTACCCCAAACCCAAGCCCAAGGAATAACTCTAATCACACCCCATTCTTATTTCTTATTTTAACCCTATACATTATCATAAACCTAACACTAGCCCTAAACTTAATCCTAATGCAGGGACTAGCCCTAAACCTAGATCTAACCATAACAATAAATCTAAGCCTAAAGCTTATCCTACTACTAGCCCTAACATAACACTAATCCTAAAACTAGCCCTAACCCTAGCCCTAGTTCTAAAAAAAAAAACTGAGCCATAGCCCTAACCTAACCCTAGCCTAATAGTAATGCTAGACCCGACATCAGCCCTATCCCTAATTTTACCCTAAACCTAAANCCTAACACTAACCCTAGCACTAATCCTAGCCCTAATTTAGCCCTAACCCTAAAACTAACACTATCCCTAGCCCTAAAAGTAACTCTAACACTCTCCCTAGCCATTTCCCTAGTTCTAAATCTATTTCTTACCAAAACACAAACTCTAGCACTATCCCAATCCCCACCCTTAGCCCTAAACATTGCCCTAGCCCTAAATGTGAATGTAACCCTAAACTTAAACCTAAAATCCACCCTAGCACTATCCCTGACTCTAATGATAATTGGAAAACTAGCCCTAACACTAACATAGCCCTAAAACAAAACTGAGCCATAAACCTAACCCTAACCCTTAACCTAAATCAAATACTAACCCTAAAGCTAGTCTTAAACCTTCCCATAATTTGATTGCTAAACCTAACCCTAGATGGAACCCTGAACCTGACTCGGATCTTAACACTAACCTTACCTCTATACATTGCCCTAACACTAACCCTAGAACTAGCCCTAATCAGAAACCAAGTATTTTTATTAGCCATAGCCCTAAAGCTAACACAAATCCTAGAGCTAACCCAAGCTGTAAACCTAGGTTTAACCCTAAGACTCACCCTCACCCTAACCCTAGCCCTAAAGCTATCCCTAACCCTAATCCTACCTCTAAACCCATCCCTTTCTCTAAGCCAAACCCTCACTCTAATGTTATCTAGTCCTAACCCTAATCCTTAGCCTACCCAAATCCCAAACTCTACTACTAGTCCTAGACCAAGCCTTTATTCTAGTTTTAAATCTAACCCTAACCCTAACCCTTATTCTGACTCTAACACTAACCCTAGAACTAAACCTCACACTAACCCTAAACTGGACCCTACTACTACACTTAACTTACCAGTAAAACTGTACCTAAATCTAACAGTAATACTAGCACTAGACAAAACCTAATTCTAAATATACTCATAAACCTATCTCTAGCCCTAAACAATACTTTTCACTAGCCCTAAAAATAACTATGAACCTAACCCAAAGACTAACCCTATCCCTAGACCCAACACTAGTTCTAATTCTGGCCCTAACACTAACCCTAACTAATAGCCCTAATGCTAGCCATGAACACCACACAAACCTAACCTAATCCTAGCCCTCAACCTAGCCCTAATTGTTACCCTAACCATAACCCTAGCCCTGACTCTAAAGCTAACCATCGCCCTAGCCCTAACCCTAGATCATATCCTAACACTTACTCTAAACTTAACCCTGATTCTAACCCTAGGTCTAAAACTAACCCTAGCCCTAATCCTAACCTTAACCCTAGCACTAAACTTAGCTTTAACCTTATCCATTAAACTAAAGATAAGCCTAACTCAAATGCTAACCATAGGCCTAAAACTAACCCTATCACTAACACTAACCCTATCCATCTGTATAAACTTAACTTGAACCCTAAACCTAACCCTATCCATCACCCTACTTCTAACACTAACCCTAATGCTAATTCAACCCTTAACTCTATACCTTAAATTAAACAAACCCCACCTGACCCATACTCTAATAATAGCCTAGCTCTAAACCTGACCCTAATTCTAAACATAATCCTTACACTAGACCTAGCCATAACCTAACCCTAAACTATTCCTAACCAAAACCATAGACCTGACATTAGCCCTATCCCTAATCCTAGCCCTATCCCTAACACAACCCTCACACCTAGCCCTAAAGTTAGCCTTAATCATAACCCGAACCCTAACCTAGCCCTAACCATAATTCTACTCTTGCCCTATCCATTAACCAAGCTATAACCCCAACCCTTTCCCTAAATCTAACCCTATCTCTAACACTAACACTAACTTTAACCCTAGCCCTAACCCTAAAACTAACCCTAGCACTAATCCTAGCCCTAATTTTGCTGTAAACTTAAACCCACTCCTAACCTTTGGCTAAGATTTACTCTAACACTCACCCTAGCCCTATTTCTAGTTCTAAGCCTGTCTGTTATCATAAACATAACACTCGCCCTAACTTTAGCCTTAACCATAGCCCTAGCCCTAAACCTAGATTTAACCACAACAATTAATATAAGATTTATCCTCACCTTACTACTAGCCCTAATATTATAGCTAATCCCAAAACCAGTCTTAACATTTGTCGTAGCTCTAAAACAAAACTCAGCCATAGCCCTAAACCTAACCCTAACCTAAACGTTACCCTAGACCTGATATTAGCCCTATTCCTAATTCTTACCCTAACACAAATACTAACCCTACACCTAACCTTAACCTCACCCTAATTTGAGTCCTATTCCTAATCCTAAAATTAACACTGATACTGACTCTGATCCTAACACTAACCCTATCTCTAATCATCCCCCTAAACCTAAACCTAATATAAACACTAGACCTTACCCTAATGCTAACCCTAATACTAGCCCTAATCATAACCCTAGTTCTTACATTGGACTAGTCCTACACTAGTCATAACCTAACCAAAAACCTAGCCCTAAACCAAGCAATAATCCTAGTTTTAATTGTACCCATAACCCTATCCCTAGCCCTAACACTTAACCTAAACCTAACCCTAAACCTAAACCTTGTCCTAACCTGAAACCTAAACTGAACCATAGCCCTATTCCTAACCATAACACTAGCCTTCAACCTAGATATAATTTTACCATTACCCTAACCAAAACCCTATGTAAATTCTAACCCTAAGTCTAACCTTAACAATCACCCTAACCTAACCATAATTCTAGTTCTAACTGTAGCTCTAAACCTATCCATTACCTGGACCATATCTTTAAACATTTTTTCCTTAGGCCTAACTATAACCCTATGACTTACCCTAAGCCTGTCCATTATACTAAACCTAACCTGAACCTGAAACCTAACCATATCCATTACCATAACTCTAATGCTAATTTTAGCCCTACCCCTAAACCTTAACCTAACCAAAACCCTAACTCTGACTCTTACCCTAATATTACCCCTAATTGTAAATCTTACCCTAACACTCAACATAACCCTTACAATAGACCTGGCCATAAACCTAAACCTAAAACTATCCCTAATCATAACCCTAGAACTGACATTAGCCCTAGACCTAATTCTAGCCCTAACCTTAACACAAACCCTACCCCTAAACCTAGCCCTAAGCCTAGTTTTAATCCTAGTCCTAACCTTAACCAGAGCCCTAACTCTAATTTAATCTCTTGTCCTAGCACTAAACATAGCTGTAACATCATACCTAACCCTAACCCTAATGCTAAACCTAACACTAGCCCTAAACCTAGGTCTAAATCTAACACTAACCCTTGCACTATTACTAGCCCTAATTTAGCCCTAACAGTAAACCTAACCCTACCCCTATCCTTAAGAGTAACTATAACTCTTTCCCTAGCCCTATCGCTAGTTCTAAACCTATCCCTTACCATAACCCAAAAGCTAGCCCCATCTTTAGCCATAAATTTAGCCCTAACCTTCGCCCAAGGCTTAAACCTGGATCTAAAACTAAAATTAAGTATAAACCTCAGCCTAACACTAGCCCTAGCCCTAATGCTATTTGGAAAAATAGCCCTAAATCTACCCTAAACCTAAAACAAAACCAAGCCATGACCCTAACCCTTAACTTAAACCAAACCCTAAAGCTACACCTAGTCCTAAGCATAGCCCTTATTTGAGTCCTAACCCTAACCCTAAAAATATCCCCGAAACTAATTTAGCCTCTAAAACTAACCCTAGCTATAAACACTGCTCTAACACCAACTCTAGAACTAACCCTAAAGAGAAACCTAGTTCTTTTATTAGCCGTAGCCCTAATGGTAACACAAATCTAGCCCAAATCTGAGAACTAACCCTTTTTAAACTCTAACCCTAACCCTAACCCTAGCCTTAAACCTAACCTTACCCTAACCATACATTAAGCCCCATTCCTTTCCCTAATCAAACCCTAACCCTAATGCTACCATAGTCCTAAAATAAATCCTTTGCCTACCCCAAACCCTAACTTAATTACTAGTCTGATCCTAGCCCTCATTATAGTTCTAAACCTAACCCTAACCCTGACCCTTATACTGACCCTTGCACTAAACCTAAGTCTAAACCTGACCCTAACACTAAACCCTAACCTAACACTTCCCATACCGGTAAACCTATACTTAAACCTAACAATAACACTAGCACTAGACGAAGCCTAATCACAAATATAGTCCTAAATCTAGCTCTAGCCCTAAACAAAAACTTAGTACTAGCCCTAACAATAACAGTTAACCTAACTTAAAGACTTACCCTATCCCTAGACCCAATGTTACTCGTAATTCTGGCACTCACCATAAACCAAACCCAATCCTGAACAATGACCCTTAACACTAAACAAACTCTCGCTCTAAACCTTATCCTAACTCAAAATCTAACCCTAACACTAGACATATCCATAACCTTTATGCTAAAACTATCCATAAACATATTCCTAGCTGTTACATTTCCCATAGCCCTAAGGTTTGCCTTAAAACTCACACAAAACCTAGCCCTTATCCTAGCCCTAAATCTATCCCTAATCATAACCCTAACCATAATCCTAGATGAAAGCCTAATTCTACACTAGCCTTAGCCCAAAACCTAGCTCAAACTCTAACCCTTACCCTAAATATAACCCTAACCCTAACCCTAGCCCTGTCTCTAACCCTTACCCTCCCACAAGACATAACCCTAGCTCAAATGCTATTATTTACCCTAAAACTATGCCTGACACTAAACCTAGGCCTAACCCTAATCCTAGACCTAATCATAATCATATCCCTAACCCTAACCTTAGCTCTAACACTATCCATGAACCTAAAGATGAGCCTAACTCATATTCTAACCCTAGGCGTAACGCTAACCCTATTGCTATCACTAACCGTATACATTATTCTAAATCTCACTTGAGCCCTAAACCTAATCCTATCCATTACCCTATCTGTAACCCTAAACCTAAAGCTAATTAAATACTTAACCCTAAAACTTAACCTAAACCAAACCCTACCCAGAACCTAACCATAAAAATACACATAGCTTTAAACATGACCCTTACCTAAACCTAACCCTTACACTAGACCTACCTGTAACCTAATCCTAAAACTAACACTAACCATAAATCTAGACCAGACATTAGCCCTGTCACTAATCCTAGCCCTAGCCCTAACACAAACCCTCATCCTAGCACTAAACATAGCCTTAATACTAACCCTAGCTCTAACCCTAATTCTAACCTTCACCCTAGCCCTAAAATTAGCTATAACCCAATCATTTCCCCTAACCCTAACAATTAACCTAGCCCTAAATCTCGCCTTAATTTAGCCCTAACCCTAAACCTAATCCTAACCCTAGCCCTAAGACTAACTCTAACTCTTGTGCTAGCCCTATTTCTTGTTCTAACTCTTTTCGTTAATAACCCTAACACTAGCCCTAACCTTAGCACTAAACATAGCAATAGCGCTAAACCTAGATCTATCCATAATAATAAATCTAAGCCTAAAACCTCACCATACCACTAGTGCTAGCACTATCACTAATCCTAAAAGTAGCCCTAGCTGGGAAAAAACAAACAAACAAACAAAAAAACAAAACAAAACAAAACAAAAAAATGGTGACAATGCCTGTGGTGAGCCTTCTGCCATTTATGCAAATTATGGTCGCCATTACAAGATGGCGCTGGCTCCGCTGTGGTCTGTGACAAACAACTCCTTATTTGGGAGAGTTGGCGCATGACTTTTCATCACCCTATGAGAAAGCTCCACGTGGCTGCTTTGCATTGGGGCTTGAGATGCTTTATTAAGGCTGGGAGGGGCATCCGAGAGAGAGAAGAAGAACTATCAAGGGCCTGAAATAAACTACTGAAAGAAGATTCCTGAGTGTTGCGTCTTCCTTGCGGGCAAGAAGTCGCGACACCAGCAGTTACCCTAGCAATAATTTGAATCTTAAGCCGAACCCAAAAACCAGCCCTCACCCTGACTCTGAATTTAACACTAACCATAGGTCTAAACATCACCCTAACCCTACACTTAAACTTAAAACTAGACCTAGTCCTAATTGCTAATACTAAAATTAGCCCTAATCATAACCCTAGTACTTACATTAGCCGTAACCATAACCCTAGCCCTAACTTAACCCAAATCCTATCCCTATTCCAAGCCCAAAACCTATCTTGAACCCTAAAACTAACTCTAACCCTATCACTAATTGTAACCATAAACCTAGTTGTAACACTAGCTCTAACCTTATCCATTACCATAACCATAACCCTAACCCTAATGCTAACCCTAGGCCTAAATCTAAACCTATCCCTAATCTTCACCCTATCCATTACCCTAAATGTATCCAGAAACCTAAACCTAACCCTATCATTATGCTGATCCTAAACTTAATGCTAATTTGAGTCCTAAGTTTAAACTTTAACCTATCCAAAACTGTAATTGTGACCATGACTCTAATAATACCCTTAGTTCTAAACCTGACCCTAACTCTAAACCTAACACTTACACAAGGAGTAGCCATAAAACTAAACTTAAACTATATTTAATCATAACCCTAGATCTGAAATTTGCCCTAACCATATTCCTAGCACTAAACCTAGTCTTAATCCTAACCTGAATTATAACCTGAGCCCTAACCCCGATTCTAACACTCACCCAAGACCTAAACCTACCTATAATCCCATTGCTTACCATAAACCTGAACATAACCTTAAACCTAACCCTAACCCCTGCCCTAACCCTAGGACTAATATAACACTAAGCCTAGTGCTAATCCTAGCCCTAATTTAATCATATCCTAAACCTAACCCTAGCCCTAAGACTAACTATAACTCTTGCGGTTTCCATAGCCCTAGCCCTAGTTCTATCCATAGCCCTATCCTAATTTTAGATCTAAACCTAACTCTAAATCTAGACCTAACTCTAAATTTAACTGTAATCATAAGCCAAACCAAACCCTAACACTACCCCTAACCATAATGTTAATCCTAAAACTTGCCCTAGCCCAGGCCCTAGCCATAACACAAAATCAAGCCATATCCCTAACCCAAACCCTTAGCCTAAACCAAACCCAAACATTACACCTAGCCCTAACCCTAACTCTAAAAATTATTCTGACCCTGACGCTGAACCTTCCACTAATCCTCACTCTAATAATCACCCTATCTTAAGTTAACCCTAACTCTAGACTTAGCTTTATCTGTAACCCTAAAACTAGCCTTAATTGTAACCCTAGTTCATACATTAGTCATCGTCCTAACCCTAGCATTAACCCTAACACATATCCTACTCTGGATCCGAGCCCTAAACCTAGTTTTAACCCTAATCTTAACCCTAACACTAGCCCTAAACTTAACCCTAACCCTAGCCCTAACCCTAGCTCTAAACCTATATCTTACCCTAAGCCAAACCCTAATCCAAATGCTAACCCTAGTCCTAACCCTAATCCTTAGCCTAACTTCAATTCTAACAATAAAACTAGTCTTAACCCTAGCCCTCATTCTACCTCTAAACCTAAACCTTACCCTCTCTGACCCTAACAGTAACCCTAGGTCTAAACCTGACCCTAAACCTGAACCAAAACCTAACATTAGACCTACCAGTAACCCTGTACTTATACCTAAGCTTAACACTAGACCTAGACCCAAAGATAATCCTAAATATAGCTATAAATCTAGACCTAGACCTACACAAAATACTAGCACTAGCCCTAAGAATAACCCTTAACCTAAACCAAGCACTTACTATATCCCTAGACCTAAATCTAGTCCTAATTCTGGCTCTAACTTTAAACCTAAACCTATCTCGAAAACTGACCCTTATTCTAACCCTTAAACTAGCTTTCAACTTGACACAAACCCAAAACCTAGACCTAACACTAGACCTAGCTATAAACCTAAACCTAACACTAGACCTAAACAAAACCCTTAACCTTACCCTAACACAGGCCAGAATCTTAACCATAACCCTAGACTTATCACTAGCTCTAACCCTATCCATTACCCTAACTATAACCATAACACTGATGGTAACTGTAGCCTAACCCTAAACTTAACGCTAACCCTAATCTTATTTTTTTAACCTAAACCTAACCTGAACCTTGAACCTAAATCTATCATTACCCTAACCCTAACCCTAATGCTAATTTGAGCCCTAATCCTAAACTTAACCTAAGCCAAACCCTAACTCTGACCCTTCTTGTAATAATATACCTAGCTCTAACCCTGACCTTACCCCTAAACCTAACCCTTATACTAGACCTAGACATAAACCTAACCCTAAAACTATTTCTAATGTAACCATAGACCTGACATTTGTCCTAGCTCTAAACCTAGCCCTAACTTTAACACAACTGTAGCCCTAACCCTAACACTAACCCTAAACCTAGTCCTAATCCTATCCATAATCCTAGCCCTAATCTTACCTCTAACCCTACCAATTATCCTAAACATAGCCCTAATTCTAATGCTAACCCTAGGTCTAAATCTAACCCCATGCCTAACCATAACCCTATCCATTATGTTAAACCTAACCTGAACCCTAAACCTAACCCTATTATTACCCTAACCCAAACCCTAATGCTAATTTGAGCCCTAACCCTAAACCCTAACCTATACAAAACCCTAAACATGACCCTGACCCTAATATTATTCCTAGCTCTAAATTTGACCCTTACCCTAAATCTAAGCCTTACACTGTACATAACCATAAACCTAACCCTAAAACTCTCCCTAACCATAACCCTAGAACTCACATTTTCCCTAACACTAATCTTAGCCCTAACCAAAACACAAACCCTAGCCCTAATCCTAGCCCTTAACCTAGCCTTAATCATAACTCTAATGAAACCCTAGTCCTAACCCTAAATCTAACCTTTGTTATAGCCCTAAATCTAGCTCGAACCCTATTATTTACATTAAACCTAACCTTAACTCCAAAACTAACCCTAGGCCTAAACATAAATATAAATCTAGCCTTATTCCTAGCCCTAATTAAGCCCTATACCTAACCAAACCCTAAGCCTAGCCCCAAGACTAACTCTGACTCTGGCCCTAGCCCTATCCTTAGTTCTAACCCTATTTTTATCATAACACAAATCCTAGCTATAAACCTAGAACTAATGCTAACCATATCCTTAGCCCTAGACCTAACCCTAGATCTAATGCTAACTCTAAATCTAACTCTAAACCTAAGACTAACCTAAACCTAACCCTAAGAATAGTCTAAAACTTAACGTTAATCTTAAAACTACCCTAACCATAGCCCTAGCCTTAAAAAAGAAACAAACAAGCCATAGAACTAAATTTAAAGCTTAACCTAAACAAAAACCTAACCCTATACCTAGCCCTAACCCTAGCCCTAATTCAAGTCCAAACCCTAACCCTAAAACTAGCCCTGACCTTAATTTTGACCATAAAACCAACCCTAGCTCTAAATATCATGCTAATGTTAAATCTAACCCCAACACTAGACCTAGTCCTAACCCCAATCTTATAACTAGCCCGAATCGAAACTGTACTGCAAACATTGCCTATAACTCTAAACCTAGCCCTAACTCTAACAAAAATTTAGTCCTAATCTGAAACCTAACCCTAGCTTTAACACTAAACCTAATTCTAACACTAGCCCAAACACTACCCTAAATGTAGCCCTAACAATAGGTCTAACCCTATCCATTTCCCTTAGCCAAGCCTAACCCCAATGCTAACCTTAGTCCTAACCCTAATCCTATTACTAGTCCTAACACTAACCCTCATTCTAGCTCTAACTTTAACTCAAACTTGACACTTATTCTGACCCTAATGGTAACCGTAGGTCTAAACCTGACCCTAACCCTATACTGAACCCTACATTAACACTGGAAATAAACCTATTCCTAAACCTAACCCTAACACTAGCCTAGACCTAAACCTAATCCTAAATCTAGCCATATCTGCAGCCCTAGACATAAAAAATCCTAGCCCTAGTCCTAATAATAAACCTTAACCTAAACCAAAAACTAACCCTACCACTAGACCTAACCATAGTGATAATTCTGGCTTTAAACCTAAAGCTAACTATAACCTGAACACTGACCCTGACCCTAACAATAACTCTAGCTCTAAACATCACACTAACACTAACCCTAACCCTAACCCTAACTCTTGACCTAGCCATAACACTAACTCAAAAACTGGCCCTAATCATAACCCTAGTTCGTTCATTAGCTGTAGCCCTAAGACTAGCCCTAACCTAAGCCAAAACCTATCCCTAATCTGAGCGCTAACCCTAGCTTTAACCCTAACATTAACTCTAGCCATAAGCCAGTCCCTAACAGTCCCCTAAACCTAGCACGTATCCTATTTGTTACCTTAAGCAAAACCCTAAACCTAATGCTAACCCTAATCCATAGCCTAACCCAAAACCTAACCCTATTACTAGTCCTACCCCTAGACTTCATTCTAACTCTAACCATAACCCAAAACCTAATCCTAACTCTGAATCTTTTACTGACCCTAACACTAACCCTAGCTCTAAACCTGACCTTAACCTGAACCCAAACCCTAATATTAGCTCTACCGGTAATCCTATACCTAAACCTAAACCTAAAACTAGTCCTAGACCTAAATCTAATCCTAAACCTATCCATAAAGCTATCCCTAGACCTGAACATCAACCTTTCCCTAGCTCTAACAATCACCCTTAACATAATCCAAACACTAACCCTACTTCTAGACTTAACTCTAGTCCTACTTCTGGCACTAACCCCAAAACTCACTCAAACTTTAACAGTTATCATGACACTAATATAAACCTAGTTCCAAAGCTCACCCTAACCCAAAACCTAATCCGAACACAACACTAGCCATATCCCATAACCCTAAACCTAGCCTTAATCATAACCATAGCTCTTAACTACCCATGGCCCAAACCCTAGGCCTAAAATAACACAAAACATAGCCCTAATCCTAGGCCAAAACCTAGGCATAATTGTAACCCTAAACTAACATGAGCCCTAACACTAACCCTCCCTTTAGACCTAACCCTAGCTCAAATCCTAACCTTTACCATAAACAAACCTAGCACTATCCCAAACCCTAACCTAGCCCTATCCCTTATCCCACCCTTAAACATAGCCCTAAACAAAGATCTAATTCTATACACTACCCTAACCCTAGCCATAATCCTAACTGTAACCCTAGCCCTAACACTATCTTAAATCCTATTTGTTACCCTAAACAATCCTAAATCTAATTCTAACCCCAGGCTTAACCCTAACACTATCACAATCTGTAAACCTATCCATTACCCTTAAATTAACCTGTACCCTAATACTAAGCCTATTCATTATGCTAACCCTAACTCTAACCCTAATGTTAATTAAAGCCCTAAACCTAAACCTTAACCTAAACTGAACCATAAGCCATACCCTGAACTTAGTAATACATCTAGCTGTATACTTGATCCTTACCCTAAATCTAACCCTTACACTAGACCTAACCAAAAATATAACCCTACATCTATCCCTGACCATAACCCTATACTTAATGCTAGACACTTACCTAACACAAACCCTAGCTGTAAAACTTATCCTAACTGAAAAATTAACCCTAACATTAGACAAACCCTAAACCTACCTATAACCATAACCCTAGCTCTTATATTACCCATACACCTAACACTAGCCCTAAACCTCACACACAACCTAGCCCTAATTTTATCCCTAAAAATATACCTAAGCATAACACTAACCCTGTCCCTAGCACTAACCTTAACCCTAACACTGGCTCTGGCCCTAATTCTACTCAAACTCTAATCCTTACCCTTAATATAACAATAGCCTTAACCCTCAAAATAACCCTAAACCTAGCCCTAATCCTAACGGTAACCATAGCACAAATCCTAGCACAAACTCTATCCATTACCTTAAACATAACCATAACCCTAATGGTGACCCAAGCCATAACCCTAACCCTAACCCTAACTGTAGTGCTGACTCTAACACTAACCCTAACCTAGCCCTAACCCTAGCTCAAACCCTAATACTTCTGCTAAACATAACACTAACACTAACCCTAGGCCTATCTCTAAACCTAGACAAAATCCTAATGTTAACACAAGCCCTATCACTAGCACTAACCCTATCCTTTACCCTTAACCTAAACCTAACCCAAATGCTAACTCTAGGCCTAACCCTATCACTAACACTAACCCTATCTATTACTCTAAACCTAACCTGAAACCTAAACCTAATACTATCCATTACTTTAACCATAACCCTAATGAATTTGAGCCCTAACCCTCAGCCTTATCCTAAACAAAACCCTTAAACTTGACTCTGACCATAATAATACACCTAGCTCTAATCCTTACCTTTACCCAAAACCTAACTTTCTACTGGACCTAGCCATAAAGTTAAAGTTAACACTATTTCAAACCACAACCCTAGACCTGACATTAGCCCTAGCTCTAAATCCTAGCTCTAACCCTAACACAAAACCTAGCCCTCATCCAAGCCCTAAACCTAGCCTTAATCCTAACCAAACACTGACCCTATTCCTATACTTAATTTTAACCCTCGCCTTACCCCTGAACCTAGCCATAACCTCATCCCATCCCCTGAATCTAACAATAATCCTAAACTAACACTAACCTTAATACTAGCCCTAACCACAAGCCTAACCCTAACAAAACCTAGCACTAATCTAGCCCTAAATTAGCCCCAACCCTGAGCAAATCCCTAACTCTAGCCCTATGAATAACTAACTCTAAACCTAGCCATTTTTCTATTTCTAAACCTGTCCATTACCATACCCCTAACACTAGTCCTAACCTAAGACCTAACCCTAGATCTAACCATAAGTCTAAATTATCATTATAAACTCTAAATCTAACCCTATCCTTAAGTCTAAACTTCACCCTACCACTAGATGAACACTATTGCTAATCATAAAACTAAACCTAACACTAGCCCTAGCCGTAAAAAAAAAAAAAAAAAAAAAAAAAAAAAAAAAGTGCCATTACCCTAACACAAAACTTAAACTAAACCAAAGCCTATCCCTACAACTAGCCATAACACTAGCTCAAATTCGTGTCCTAGGAGTAAAACTAACCCTACACTGACTCACATCCATATACTAACCCTAGCTCTATATATCACCCTAAGCATAAAGCAAATGCTATCATCCCTAGCCCAAACTGTAACCATAAAACTAATAATAACCCTAGTTCTTACATCAGACATATTCCTAACCCTAGTCTTAAACCCAAAACAAAATTAGAACTAATCTGAGCCCTAAAACTAGATTTAAACCTATCTCTAACCCTAACCCTAGCCCTAAACCTAACCTTAACAATAGTTCTAAGCCTAGCTCTAGCCCTATCCCTTATCCTAAACCAAACCCTATGCATAATGCTAACCCTAGTCCTAATAAGAATCCTTAGCCTAAATCAAACACTAACCCTATTACCAGTCCAAACCCTAGCCCTCATTTGAGCTCTAAACCTAACCAAAAACATAACCCTAACCTTCACCCTTATTCTGACTATAACACTAATTATAGGTCTAAACCTGACCCTAACCCTAAAGTGAACCCTGAAACTAGCCCTACCAGTAAACTTTTACCTAAACCTAACCCTAACACTTCCCCTAGATCTAAACCTAATCCTAAATCTAGTGAAAACTCTAGCCCTATACCTAAACAAAAACTTAGTCCTAGCCCTAACAATAACCCTTAACCTAAACCAAACAATAACACTACCTCCAGATCTAACCCTACTCCTGATTCTGGCTTTCACCCTAACTCTAATCTGAACACTGACCCTGACACTAAATTTAAACCTAGCTCTAAAACTGACTTTAAACCAAAATCTAAACTTAACACTAGACCTACCCATAATCCTAATCCTAAAACTAGCACTAATTAGAACCCTACATCTTACATTACCTATAGCACTAACCCTAGACCTAAACCTAACACAAAACCTAGCCCTAATCCAAGGTCTAAACCTACCATAAGCATAATTATAACCCTAAACATAGCCCTAACCCTAAGTGTAATCCTTACCTTATACCTAAACATAGCTCTAAGCCTAACCTTTTCCCTATACATAACCCTAACATTATCCCTAACAATAACCCTAACCCTCTACATTATTTTTATGATAACTCTATTCCTAATGCTAACCCAAGGCCTAATCTTTCCTATCACAACCCTAAATCTCTCCATTAACCTAATCCTAACCTGAACCCTAAATCTAACCCTATTTACTTTTGAAACCTAACAATAAACCTAATGCTCATTTGAGACCTATCCCTAAATCTTAATCTAATACAAACCATAACCTTGATCCTGAACCTAAAAATACCCCTAGCTCTAAAACTGACCCTTACCCTAAACATAACATTTACACTATGCTAAGACCTAGACCCAATCATAAATTTACTCTTAACTCTAACACTAGACCTGACATTATCCCTAGCCCTAATTCTAGACCTAAACCTATAACAAACCCTAGCCCTCATCCTAGCTCTAAAACTAGCCTTAATCATAACCCTAACCCTAACCCTAGCCATAATCCTAATTCTAACACTCACTCTACTTCTAAACCTAACTATAACACATCCCTTACACTAAACTTAACCCTAAATTTGGCCCTAATACTAAACCTAAGCTCAACACTAACCCAAGTTCTAATTCTTGCCCTGATTTAGACTTATCCTTAAAATTAACTATAATCCTAGCCCTAAGACTAACTCTAACTCTTGCCCTAGCCTTATCCCTACTTCTATCCCTATCATTTACCATAACCCTAAACCTAGCCCTAACCCTGGATCTATCCTTAGACCTAGCCCTAACCTTAGATCTAATCCTAGCTCCAAGACGTAATCTAACCCTAAGCCTAAGTTCAACACAAACACTAGCCCTAACCCTAATGCCAATCATATAACTAGCCCTAACCCTAAACCTAGGACTAAAACAAAATGAGCAATAGGGACTGAGGATGTGGCTCAAATGGTTGCACATTCACCTGGCATGTGTGGGGTTCTGGGTTCGATCCTCACAACAATAAAAAATATAATAATAAAAAAAAAGATGTTGTGTCCACCAATAACTAAAAAATTAAAAAAAACTATTTAAAAACTCTCTCTCTCTCTCTCTCTCTCTCTCTCTCTCTCTCTCTCTCTAAAAAAAACAACTGAGCAATAGTCGTAATCTTATAACTTAAACCAAAATCTATCCCTACACCTAGACATAGCCCTAGCCCTAATTTGAGTCCTAACCATAACCTTAAACTAACCCTGACCCCTAAGTCCAAATGCCACCCTAAACTTAAACCAAACCCTAATACTAACCCTAGCCTTAATTCGAGTCATAACCTTAAAATTCACCCTGACGCTGACTCATATCCTAACAGTCACCCTAGCTCTATACCGCCCTCACTTTAAAGTGAACCCTCAAAATAATCCTAGCTTTTATTTGAGTCCTAACCCTAACCCTAATAATAAATGTGTCTCTAAATTATATCCTAATACTAATCTAGCTATAAATATAACCCTGACATTAAACCTAACTCTAACACTAGACCTATCCCTACCCCTAACCCTAATTGTAACCTAGTTCTTACATTATCCATTGCCATAACATTAGCCCTAACCCTAACACAAAAATTATCCCTAATATGAGCCCTAAACCTAGATTAAACCCTAAACCTAACCCTAACTTTAGCCCTAACCCTAGCGCTAAACGTATCCCTTACCCAAAGTGAAACACTAACCCTAATAGTAACCCTAGACCTATCCCTAATCCTTAAGCTAACCAAAGCCCTAATCCTATTAATAGTAATAACCATACCCTCACCCTAGCTCTAAACCTATTCCAAACTCAAATATTAAACCTGAACATTATTTTGACCTTAACACTAACCCTAGGTCTAAACCTGGACCTAACCCTAGACCAAACAATAACACTAGACCTAGACCTAAACAAAATCCTAAATCTAGCCTTAACTCAAGCCCAAGACCTAATCAAAAACCTGTCCCTAGCCCTCAAAGTAATGCTTAACCTAACACAAACACTAATCCTACCACTAGACCTAAACTTAGTTCTAATTATGGCTGTAACCCTAATTCTAATTCTAACCCAAACACTTACCCTGCCTTTAAGAGTAACCTACCTCTAAACCTGAGCCTAACCAAAAATCTTAACCTAACACTATACCTAGCCATAATCCTAACCCTAAAACTAGTCCTAATCATAATCCTGGCTCTTACATTACCCACTGCTTTAACCCTAGGCCTAAACCTAACACAAAACCTAGAGCTAATCCAAGGCCTTAACCTAGCCCTAAGCATAACACTAACCCTAGCCCTAGTCCTAACTCAAACCTAACCTCGCCTTAGTCCTAACTCTAGCTCAAAACCTAATGCTCACTATAAACATAAACCTAAAATTATCACTGAATCTAACACTTAACTTAGTCTTAATCCTAAACTTAATCCTAGTCCTAACCCTAGCTCTAAACCTAACCATTACCCTAAGCCTAACACTAACCCTAATTATAACCCTATCTATGAACCTAACCATAATCCTAAACACAAACAGAAAACTAAAGCTAGACCTAACCCTAAAATAATACTCACTATACCCTAAGGATAGATCAAACCCTAACCCTTACCATAAACCTAAACATAACAATAGCCCTAACCCTAACACTAAATTTAAATCTATCCCTGCCCCTTATCCTAAACCTACATCTAACTGTATTTATTACCCTAACCCTAACCCTACACTTAAATATATTCATTCCCCTAACCTAACCATATTCCTATACTTACCATAATCATATCCCTAAACATAACCCTGAACCTAACCCTTGCTCTAACCCTAATCATAGCTCAGAACCTAACTCTTACACTAAACATAACACTAACCCTAACCCTAACCCATACCCTAGCACTAACTCAAGACCTAATCCTAACCATAAGTTTAGCTATAACCTTAGCTCTAACTGTGTCCATTACCCTAATCATAACCAATACCCTAATGCTAATTCTAGGCCTAACCCTATCTCAAGACCTAATCCTAACCATAACCCTAACCCTAAACTTAAATCTAACTGTATCCATTACCCTAAACATAATTCCTTCATTAATGCTAACCCTAGGGCTAACCCTAAATCTATCACTAACCTCAACACTATCAATTACCCTAAACCTAACCTAAACCCTAAATCTAACCCTATCATTACCCTAACCATAACCCTAATGCTAATTTGAGCTCTATCGCTAAACTCAAACCTAAAAGAATCCCTAACCATGACCCTGACCAAAATAATCCCCCTAGCTCTAACCTGGCCCTTACCCTAAACCTAATCCTTACAGTAGACTTAGCCAAAAACTAACCCTAAAACTCTCCATAACCATAAACCTAGACCTGACATTAGCCCTTGATATAATCCTAGCCCTAACCCGAACACAAACTTAGATCATATTAGCACTAAACATAGCCTTAATCATAACCCTAACCTTAGACCTAAGCCTAACTTAAAACCAACCCTATCCCTAATCTTAGACTTAACTTAGCCCTATCCCTAACCCTAACCCTAAGCCTAGCCCTAAAACGAATTAGAACTCTCTCCCTAGCCCTAAAACTAATTCAAACCCTCTCCTTTAATGCAACTTTAAAACTAGCCCTAACTCTAGGCCTAACCCTAGCCATTCCCTTAGCCCTAGCCATTACCCTATATCTAAACTTAACTCTAAATCTAACTGTAATGAAAAGCCTAAGCCTAAACCTAACACTAACCCTAACCATAACCCTAATGTTACTCCTAAAACTAGCCCTAACTCTAGCCCTAGCCCTAATACAAAACCGAGCAATAGGCTTAATACTAACTCTTAACCTAAACAAAACCCTAATCCTACACCTAGCCCTAACCCTAGCCCTAATTCTAGTCTGAAGCAGAACAATAAAACTAACCCTAACCCTGATTCTGATGCTAACACTAACCCTAGCTTTAAACATCACCCTAACATAACCCTAAACATAACACTAGCCCTAGACCTAACAATAACACTAATCCTAAAACTTGCCTTACCCATAGCCATAGTCTTAAAACAAAACCAAGCCATATCCCTAACCCTAACATTTAACATAAACCAAAACATAAACCTAACCTAACCTTAACCAAAACTCTAAAATTAACCCTGAACCTGACACTGATCATAACACTAATTCTAGTTCTAAATATCACCTTAACCTTAAGTTAACACTAACACGAGACCTAGCCTTAACACTAACCCTGAAACTATCCCTAATTGTAACCCTAGTTTGTACATTCATTGGTGTCCTAACCCTAGCCCAAACTCTAACACAAATCCTACCCGTAATTCTAGTCCTAACCCTAGCTTAAACCCTAGTCTTAACCCTAACACTAGCCCTAACCCTAACCCTAATCTGAGCCCTAAAGCTAGCCCTAACCATATCCCTTACCCTAAGCCAACCCCTAAAACATATGCTAAACTTAGTCCTAACCCTAATCTTTAGCCTATCTTAAACACTAACAGTATTACTAGTCCTAACCCTAGCCTTCATTCTACTTCTAACCCTAACCCTGACCCTTATTTTGATCCTAACAGTAACCCTAGGTCTAAACCTAACACTAAGCCTAAACCACACCCTAAAAGTAGCCCTACCAGTAAGCCTATACCTATGGTTAACCCTAACACTAGATCTAGACCCAAAACTAATCCAAAATATAGCTATAATTCTAGCCCGAGACCTAAACAAAACCCTAGCTCTAGCCCTAACAATAACCCTTAACCTAAACTAAAGACTTACCCTACCTCAAGACCTAACACTAGTTCAAATTCTGGCTCTAACCCTAACTCTAATCCTATCCAGAACACTGACCCTCACCCTAAAAATAACCTATCTCTAAACCTGACCCTATCCCAAAACCTAGTCCTAACTTTGCCATAACCCTAACCCAAATACTAGCCCTAAACCTAACCCTAGCCCTAACCCTATTTTGATCCTAATCTTAACCCTAACATTAGCCCTAACCCTAAAAATAGTGCTACCCCTAGCCCTAAACCTAACGCATAATTTAGCCATAACCTTAGGCCTAAACTTAGACCTAAGTATAACCCTAACTCTAACTGTAGCCCTAACACTAACACTAACACTAACCCTTGCCTTAGACCTAACCCTAGCTCAAAGCCAAACCCTTACCTAAACATTACTCTAGCTATCAAAACCATAACCCTAAACCTAGCTCTTTTCCTAACCTTAATCTTAGCTCAAACTATAGTTCTAACCCTCTCAATTACCCAACCCTAACCTTAACCCTAATTGTAACCCTATCACTTACACTAAACTTAAACCTATCCATAAATGTATCACAAGAACTAACCATAAACATAAACCTCACTATAATCCTAGCTAAAACATTAAGCCTTACACTAAACCTAATCCTAAGATTATCCCAAATCCATACCGTAACCCTTACTCTAACTCTAAATTTAACATTATCCATTACACTAAACCTACCCCTAACTGTTATGAAATCACTAGCCATAACACGAACCCTAAACAAAACCCTAACCATAAACATATCCCTAGACCTAAATGTAAAACTAAACCTCACCCTTGCCATTACGCTAGCTCAAACACTAATCCTTACCCTAACCTAACCATAACCCTAGCCCTAAACCTAACACTTACCATAAACAAAACCTAGTCATATCCCTAAAACTGACTCTTATTTTAGACTTAATCCAAACCATAACCTATCCCTAACCCCTAGCTATGAATCTATCCATTATTCTAAATGTAACCCTAACCTAATGCTAACATTTACCCTATTGCTAAACCTAACCCATCCATTACCCTAAGCCTTAACTGAAACCTAAACTTAACTCTATCCATTACCCTAACCCTAAGCCTAAACCTAACACTAATTCAAGCCCTAAGCCTAAACTTTGACCTAAACCAAATGTTAACTCTGACCATGGCCCTAATAATACCCCTAAATTTAAACCTGACCCTTACCCGATACATACCTCTGACTCTAGACCTAGCCATAACCTAACACTAAAACTATCCTTAATCATACTGTAGACTTTACATTAGCCCTAGCCCTGAACCTAACAGATACCCTAGCCCTAAAGCTACCCTTAATTCTAACCTAAACACTAACCCTAGCCCTAATCCTAATTCTAACCCTCACCCTAGGCTTAAAGCTAGCTGTAACCTGGTAACCCCACCCATTCACCTAAACTTAATCCTAACTCTAATGCTAAACCTAAACCTAGCCTTACCCCTAGGCCTAACCCTAACACTAACCCTAGCCCTAATCCTAGCCATAAATTAGCTTTAACCCGAACACTAACCCTAAGCCTAGAACTAAATCTAAATTGATCTCTCATCCTAGCCATTTCCCTAGTTATATCCCTATCCCTTACCATAACACTAACCCTGGTATTAATCCTAACCCTGGATCTAACCATAACTCTAAATCTAAAACTAACCCGAAGCCTACACCTCACCCTAACATTAGCCCTAACCTTAACGCTAATTCAAAATCTAGCCCTAACCCTAGCCCTAGCTCTGAAAAAAAAAATAGCTCTAACCCTAACCCTAACTCATAGAGGTCAAGATGAAGTGAAACCTTAAAACACAAACTGTTCCTGGCAGTGAACCTTAAACTGAGAAGGCCCAACCTGGGAAACATGGTAATTCTAGGTAAAAGATGAATCTCACCAGTATCAAAGAAATTTTAACAAAACTAACACTAAACTTAACATTAGTTCTAACCCTAGCCCTAAGCCTAATCGTAAAACTAAACCTTTCCTATTTATAGAGCTTGATCAGAAAAGTCAAAAAATTGGGGTGCCTAGTAGGGCAAGGTAACAGATGAATCCTGCCCAGTATCAAAAATACTGACCAATGATTGGAGAAGGTGTTTCAGTACATGCCTATTTCCCCTGTTTTCTCCTAAAGAGCTCTTGGATAAATTGTTTTTTTCATGCTTTGGCTTAAGGTAATTTCACAAGGAACAAATCAGAGCATGCCCACAGAGAAGTGATTGAGTGTGTGAAGTTTCATGCAGCTAGCACCAACCCTGTTTGGTTTCCAGCTCCATTTCCATTCACACATATAGGCCATGATGTAGTGAAAACTAAAAATTCAAACTGTTTTTGAAAATGAACCATTGAACCTTGAAGGCCCAAACTCGAAAAGCTTACGAAGGTTGGTCAAAGACGAATACTGTACAGTATCAAAGTAATCTGACAAAAAAAAAAAAAAAATTGAAGCTCTTTCAGTACATGTGTATTTTGCTTGCTCCTAAATCACTCAGAGATAAAGTTGATTCTTTCTACTTAAGCTTAGGGATACTTCACAGGAAACAAACCAGAGAATGCTCACTGAGAACTGATTGAGTGTGTGAAGTTTCAAACAGCTAGTACAAACCCTGATTGATTTCCAGCTTCAGTTCCATTCACCCATATGGGGAAAAAGAAGAGAAATATGAAAATTAAAACTGTTCCTGAGAGAAAATGCTTTTACGTAGGAGACCCAAACACTTGGCGTATAGTAGAAATAGAAAAAAGTGAATCCTGCCCAGTAACATAGAAATTTTTTTTTAAACTAACTCTAACCCTAACTGCAAGTCTAAAATTAGTCCTAACACTAAGTCTAACCCTAAATCTAATCTGTTCAGTAAACTTTTGATCATAGAATTTTTGAAATTGGGGAGTCTAGTGGGGCAAGCTTACAGATGAATTATGGGCAGTTTCAAAGAGATATACAAAATAATTTGGGAAGCTCTTTCAGTACACACATATTGCCCTGTTTTCTCCTAAAGTGTTCTCAGAAAAATTTGTATTGCATGCTTCAGCTTTTTACTAATTTCACAAGGAACAAA
>NW_026006878.1:0-4496 GCF_001458135.2 Marmota marmota marmota
ACCTTATCCTAAACCGTAACTTAAACCAAACACTAACACTTCACCTAGATCTAAACCTAGCCCTAATTCGAGAATTAAGCCTCACTTTAAAAATAATCTTGATCCACTCACCCTAGTTATATACACTGCCCTAAACTCAAACCGAACACTGACATTAACAATAGCCCTAATTGGACTCTTAATGCTAACCCTAAAACTAACCCTGACCCTGACTCCTATCCTAACAAGAACCGTAGCTATAAATATCACCTTAACCTTAAACCTAGCACTAACACTCAAACTACACCTAACCCTAACCCTAAAACTAACCCTAATGGAAACCCTAGTTCTTACATTAGCCGTTGCCCTAATCCTAGCCCTAACCCTAATGCATATCTAGCCCTAAACCGAGCCCTAAACCTAGCTTTAACTCTAACTCTAACCCTAACCTTAGCCCTAATCCTAGAATAAGTCAATCCCTTACCCTAAGTGAAATCCTAAACCTAAGAGTAACCCTAGACTTATCCAAAGTCCTCAGACTAACCAAAATCCTAACCCTATTAATAGTCCTAACCCTAGCCTTCATTTTAGCTCTAACACCATCTCAAATACTAACCCTAACCCTGACACTTATTCTGACCCTAACACTAAAACTAGGTCTAAACCTAACACCAACCCTAACCCAAAACTTACCATACTCCTATCCCTAGACCTAAATCTGGACTTAACTCTCTTACACTAAACATAATCCTAAACCTAATCCTAGTTCTGACAGTCACCTTAACCCTAACACAAACCTAATCCCAACCATAACCCTAGCCCTAACCTTAATTCTAACTGTATCCATTACCATAAAAATAACCCTTACCATAATGCTACCCCTAGGCTTAACCCTAAACCTATCACTTTCCCCAAAACTAGCAATTACCCTAAAGCTACTCTGAACCCTAAACCTAAACCAATCATTATGGTAATCATAACCCTAATGCTAATTTGAGCCCTAACCTAACCTAACCTCAAACCTAAACCAAACCGTAAAACTGAGCGTGACCCTAATAATTCCCCTAGCTATAACCCTCTTACCCTACCTAACCCTTATATTATACCTAGCCATAAACTTAACTCTAATACTATTCCTAACCTTAACCATAGACCTGATATTAAGCCTAGCCTTAATCTTATTCCTAACCCTAACACAAACCCTAACCCTTATCTATCCCTGAACATAGCCTTAATTTTATCCCTAACCCATACCTAGGCCTAAACCTAACACTAACTCTAGCCCCAATATTAGCCCTTATTTAGCCCTATCTCTAATCCTAAACCTAACTCTAGCCCAAAGACTAACTCTAATTCTCACCCTAAACTTAACCCTAGTTCTAAATCTATATCTATCACTTATTAGAACCATAATCCTAGCCCTAATCCTTGGTGTAACCCTATCCCTATTCATAGCCCTGGTCATAATCCTAGATTTAAACCTAACTCTAAATCTAACCTGAACCCTATGCCTAAACATAAACCTAACACTAGCACTAACGCTAAATCTAATCCTAAAACTAGCTCTAATCCTAGCTCTAGCCCTAAAACAAACCGAGTCATAGCCATAACCCTAACCCTTAACCTAAACCAAACTCTAACCCTACACCTAGCCCTAACCATATTCTAATTCTAGTCCTAACACTAACACGAAAAATAACCCTGACCCTAACACTAACCCTGGCTCTAAACATCATCATCACCGTAAACTTCAAACTAACACTACACCTAGGCCTATCCCTAACCATATAACTAGTGCTAATCATAACCCTACTTCATAGATTAGCCATAGTCTTAACACTAGCCCTAACCTAACCCAAAACCTAGCCTTAATCCAAGTCCTAAACCTAGCTTTAACACTAAATTTAAACCTAAGCCTAACCCCAAACTAGCCTTAATCCTATACATAAAACTAGCTCTAAACTTAGATCTAAATCTATCCATTACCCTATCAGTAACCCTAATCTTAAGGTAAGCCTAGGCCTAATCTTAACCCTATCCATTACACTAAACCAAACCTAAACCCTAAAACTAACCCTGTCATTACCTTAAACTGAAACCCTAACAAAACCCAAACCCTAAACCTGACCCTGACCCTGAATATAACTCTTGATATAAACCTGAATCTTACCCTAAACCTAAACCTTATACTGGACCAAGCCATAAACCTAACACTAAATCTAGCCCTAACTATAACCCCAGAACTGACATTAGCTCTAGCCCTAATAATATCCCTAATGATAACACAAAGCCTAAACCTTATCCTAGCCATAAACTTAGCCTTAATCATAACCCTAACACTAACTCTGCCCTAACCCTAACACTAACCCTTGCCCTAGCCCTAAACCTAGCCAAAATCACATCCCTTACCTTAAACGTAACCCTAATCCTAACCCTAACCCTTGTTGTCACAATTGCCCTATACTTACCTTTAGCTTTAACACTAGATTGAAAACTAACTTTAAATCTAACCCTAACTCGATGCCTAAGCCTAAAACTAACCCAAACACTGATACTAATTCTAAAACTAGCTCTAACCCTAGCCGTAACTATAACCTTAGCCGTAATTTAGCCCTATCCCTAACCCTAACCTTTATCCTAGCCCTAAGAATAACTCTAACTCTAACAATGGCCCTATCACTCATTCTAATCCTCTCCCTTCCCATAAAACTAACCCTATGCCAAATCCTAGTCCTAACCCTTGCCCTATCCTTAGCCCTAGCACTAACCTTAGATAAAAACCTAACTCTTAATTTAACCCTAAACCAAAGCCTAAGCCTAATTCTAAGACTAGCCCTAACCCTAATACTAATCCTAAAATTGGCCCTAACCCTAACCCTAGCCCTAAAACTAAACTGAGCCACAGTTCTAACCCTAACCATTAACCTAGACCAAACCCTAACCCTACACCTAGCCCTAACCCCTTCCTTAATTAGAGTTTTAAGCCAAACCCTTTAGCTAACCCTGACCCTTACTCTGAGTATAACACTAACCCGTGGTCTAAACATCACCCTAATCCTAACCATAAACTTAACACTAAACCTAGCCCTAAAACACTAAAATTAGCCATAATCATGACCCTAGTACTTACATTAGCCATAACCCTAACCATAGCACTGACTTACCCCAAACCTAGCCATAATCATAACCATGACCCTAGCCCTGAACTGATTTCTAACTGTATCCATTACCATAACCATAACCATAACCAAAACCCTAATGCTAATTCGAGCCCTAAATTTAAACCTTAACCTATCCCAAACCCTAACTCAGAACTTGACCCTAATAATACCCCTAGCTCTAAACCTGACACTAACCCTAAACTTAAGCCTTCAAATAGTCATACTCATAATCCTAACCCTAAAACTATCTTTAACTATAATTCTGGACCTGAAATTAGCCCTAGCACTAATCGTAGCCCTAACCCTAAAAAAAAAGTACCCTAGCCCTCATCCTAGCCATAAACCTAGCCTTTATCATAATGCTAACAATAATCATAGTCCTAATCCTAATTATAATCTTCACCCTACCTCTAAATATAGCTAAAAAGCCATCCCTTACCCCAAATTTGGCCTAATTTTAAACCTAAACTCTAAACCCTAACCCTAACCCTAACCCTAGGCTTAAACTAAACACTAAATCAAGCCCTAATCCTAGCCCTAAATGAGCCCTATCTCTAAACCTAAACCTAACCTTAGACCTAAGAATAACTCTCACCCTAGCCCTATCACTAGTTCTAACCCTATTCTTTACCATAAACTTAAACCTAGCCATAACACTAAATCTAACACATATCCTAACACTAAAACTAACACTAATGGTAACCCTAGTTCTTACATTAACCATTGCCCTAAACCTAGCCCTAACCCTAATACAGAACCTAACTCTAACCCTTGCCCTAAACCTAGGCCTAACCCAAAGCCTAATGCTAATTCTACCCTTTATTTAATCCTATCCTAACGCTAAACCTAGCCAAAAGACTAACTCTAACTCTTGCCCTAGTACTAGTCCTAGTTCTACCTTTAGCCTTATTCCTAACCCTAGATCTAAGCCTAACTCTGAATCTAAACATAACTCTAAAATTTAACTTTAACAATAAGCCTAAACCAAACCCTAACACTACCCATATCCATAATGCTAATCGTAAAACTGGCCCTATCCATAGCACTAGCCATAAAACAAAACCAAGCCATAGCCCTAATCCTAACCCTTAACCTAAATCAATGCTAACCCTACAAATAGCCCTAAAACTAAGTCTAAAACTAACCCTGACTCTGACACTGACCGAAACACTAATCCTAGCTCTAAAAATCACCCTTACATTAATAACATTACTAACAATATATCTAGACTTAAGGTAATCCTAAAACTAGCCTTAATCAAAACCCTAATTCATACATTAGTCATTGTCCTATCCATAGCCCTAACCTTAACACAAATTCTACCCCTAATCCGAGCCCTAACCCTAGGTTTAACCC
>NW_026006879.1:0-4495 GCF_001458135.2 Marmota marmota marmota
TTTAAAAAAATAAAAAATAATAAAATAAATAAAAAAAAAATAAAATAAAATTCATATGGAAGAACAAAAGACCCATAAGAACCAAAGCAATTCTGAGCAAAAAGAGCAATGCTGGAAGAAGCATCACAATACCCAACTTCAAATTACACTAGAGAACCATAATAACAAAAACAGCCTAGTTCTAACAGAAAAAGAGACATAAACCAATAGAATAGAATAGAAGACACAGGGACAAACCCACACAGCTAGTCATTGATTCTTGACAATGGTACCAAAAACTTATGTTGAAGAAAAGATAGCCTCTTCAACAAATGGCGCTGGGAAAACTGGATATTCATCTGTAGAAGAATAAAACCAAGTCCTTGTTTCTCACCCTGCACAAAAGTCAATTCAAAACGGATCAAATATCTAATGCAAGACCAGAAATGTTACAACTATTAGAATAAAACATAAGGGAAGCACTTCAACATGTTGTCATAGGCAATGACTAGCGGAATAAGACTTCTGTAGCTCAAGAAACAAAATCAAGAATCAATAAATGGGGTAGCACCACATGAAAAAAAACTTCTGCAAAGGAAACAACAATGAAAAGACAGTCAACAGAATGGGAGAAAAATCAGTCTTCTGACAGAAGACTAAAATCCAGAATATATTAAAAAACTCAAAAAACTTAACATCAGAAAGCAAATAATACATCCAACAAATGTGAAAGCAAACTGAACAGAAACTTCTCAAAAGAAGAAATACTAATGGCAAACAACTATATGAAAAAATGTTCAACACCTTTATCCATCAGGGAAATGCAAATCAAAACTTCAATGAGATTCTATCTCACTCTGGTCAGAATGGCAATCATCAAAAATACAAACAATAATAAATTCTGGCAAGGATGCCGAGAAAAAGGAACTCTTATATACTGTCAAGAGCTTTGTAATGTTTTGAACAACCAATAAAAAATAAAATAAAATAAAATAAAAAATATACTGTTGGTAGAGATATAAATTAATACAGCTATTATGGAAATCAGTATGAACTAAAAATTGAACTACCATGTGATCCAAGTATACCACTCCTTGGTAGTCATCCAAAAGAATTAAAGTCAGCATACTTTAGAGATACATGCATGCCCATGTTTATTGCAGCACAATTCACAATAGTCAAGTTATGGAATCAGATGAATCCACAAATGGGTGGAAAAAAATCCACAATGGAGTTTTGGTCAGCCTTAAGGAACAATGAAAGTATATAATTTGCAGGAAAATAGCTGGAACTTTAGAGCATCATGCTAAGTGAAATAAACCAAACACAGAAAGATAAAAAAAAATCATGTTTTCTCTCATATTTGGAAGCTATAGGGGGAAAAAGGGAATGTCATGAAAGCAGAAGAGAAATCCCTCACTAAGGTAGAGGAAGGTAAACAGGGGAAGGATGGAGGAGAGGGCTAAGGGAAAGTACTGGGGAGTAATATTGACCAAACTATACTATATGCATGTGCAAAATATGCCACAATGAAACCCGTTATTCTGTATTAATTAATATGCACCAATAAAAATATTTAATTAATTGCTATAAAACTAACAACTGCTATTCACTACCAGAGGATTTTCATTATTTGAAATATTCTGACTATATTTAATATATTTTAGATTTATTACTTTCATTTTATAATCTATATATCAACGCATGTGAAATAAAATGAAATTTCTTACAGGAAAAAAGAAAAGCTGTTTGTAAATTAGGTTACTGATTACAGACAGTGGGGTTAGGAGTAAGACATATGTTTCTGGGTCAACAATGAAATTCAATACATTACCTAAATAATGTTGCATCCTTCTCAAAGGATGTTCAGATATGGATGGAGCTAGGAAATTATTGTTGTTTTTTAATATCATAAATTCATACCAATACTCTAATTCTAACACTAATCTCTTCTCACCTTGTACATTCCATATTTCTGTCTTCCTTCTTCCATAGTGAGAATTCCAGCTCCTAACAATATCAAAGTATTTTATTTGATCAATCCTACAATATACATGAAACAGTTTCAGAATTGCTGTACCTATATTGTTACCAAAAATAAGTTTGCCAAATGAGGTTCAACATTTCTTTTTCTTTTTTCTTTTGCCTTTGATATTATGGAGCTAAATTCAAAAGTTGTTTAATTTATCTCTACTCCTACATTCTCCTCTTTGGGTTATATCATCCATTTGATACATTGTTCAGTTAATTTGTTTCTGTTTGTATTCTATTTTAGGATTTCTTCCTTCATTGCTGTTGGTTTAATTTTATTATCAAATAATAAAATTTTAACATGATTCTACAAAACTATATTAAAAGGATACTTAGAGAGGCCATTTCCTTCCTTGTCCATCTTCCTTGATCAGTTCACCTCCTTAAGTAACCGATTTCTGGTTTATTCTTCCTGTATATCCTTTTTGGAGTTATAACAAGAAATGTGTATATTTTGTTTTGCTTTTTAATTCTTTTTGACCTAGAATGTAATATACTATATTTCAGTGGTTCTCTACCGGAGATGATTTTGTCCATGAAGGGACTTTTGGCAGTATCAGGAGATATATATATATATATATATATTTTTTTTTTTTTAATTACCACTGAAGGGGGTGCTACTGACATCTAGTGGGTAGAAAACAGGTATACTGCTACAATATATAGGACAACCTTTGACAATAAAGAATTTTCTGGTTCAGTATATTGATACTGCTATTTAGAAATCCTGCTTTATGTCCATTTTTGCATTTTCCTTTTAAATATTACCATAGAAATAACTTTATTATCTTTATAGAGATCTTCCTCATCCCTTTTTATAACTGTGTGGTAGATATACTATAGTTTATTCAAACAATCTATGGGTATTTGTTTTTAAAATAATATTGTAATGGATAATTTTATGCATTTTTTACTTCTAGTATTTCGAGAAATATATCCTCAGAATAAATATCCAGAAATGGGTCAGAGGGCAAATAATATGTCAGTTTGCCAGATCTCCTCCAAAGGGATTCTACCATTTTGCATTTTCACCATAGTATCAGAGCATCTATTTCCTCATAGAGTCATAGCAGAGTGATTTATCAAGCTGTTGAATTTTTGCCAGTGTGATCAGCAAAAAATGCAGCAACATTTTAATTTGCATTTCTCTAAGAATGACATTTTTTTCATTTTGTTTACATTGCTAAGTCAAACAAAACCCCAACTTTTATAATGTTTAGAACAAATAATTGTAGGTGAAGTACAGAAGAAATCTTTGTCAAATACAATTGAGTAAAGAACATATATCTCTGCTGAAAATGTCAAATGATTTCTTGTCAAAGTTTTTCTTGTGTTTATGTCTCAATAAGTTTTTACATACACACAACAGGGCATTATTTTGCAGTGCCTGAGAGACAAGTGCTTATCTTCAGGTAACAAATATAATATAGAGTTTAAAGTCAACTCTGTTGTTTTTAGATCAACATTATGGCACCCTGAGTACACTAAAGTGATTTTACACTAGGATCCTGTGTGCTTGGTGTTTTACAGGCCGTATATGTCCCTTGGAAGTCTTCGAGATCAAGTCATTTATCCTGATTCAGTGGATGATATGCATGCTAAAGGTTATACAGATCAAGATTTGGAATGTATTCTACATAACGTCCATCTCTATCACATAGTTCAAAGAGAAGGAGGTAGAATCTATCAATTTTTAATGCTTCTACTTCATTTAAAAATAAACTTGGCTATGTAATTAATTTATGGCTTATCTAAATGCATGCTATTATTGGAACATAATAAATACATAGTTTATTGCTTTTCCATTACTGACACTCCCTCTTCTGCTTGAGTTATGTTTAACATAGCATGCTAAGCTTTTATCAGATTTTAGTGTCACTACAGCTAGTATTTTAAAAAGTTTTTGTCTTTTATATTTAAATGTATAAGTGTTCCTGAGGTTGTTGCCATTCTTCATTTATGTAAAGTCTATGACAGAAATATTGGTCTGCCAACCTCTCAGCTTACATTAAATTTAATTACTAAAATAAACCAGAATTCCAGGTTTAATTTTGCAATGATTTTATGATATGTTTCACACCCCATCTACATTTTTAGAATAAACAGTATAGTATGTGATTGAGAATATGGACTTTGAACTCAAGAGAGTTTGACAATCAAATCCTGATAGTTAGCACTACTTTCTGTATCTTCAACTGTAAAAATGGATAAATATTTTTTTGGTAAAGTTTTAGTGAAGATTAAATAAAAATAATTAAACATATATATAAAGCATGTAGCATAACAAAAATTAATAGGAAATGGTGATATAGCAGTTTTAATGTTGATGCTCATGATATTTTATCTTTGTGTGATGGTATTTTAGCAATTTCACATGTTATTTCATTTGATCCTAATAATAAGCAAATTAATCAGGCAAGACAGACTCTTTTTTTTTTTTTTAGATTTTTTTTTAGTTGTAGTTGGCCACAATACCTTTATTTTG
>NW_026006880.1:0-4495 GCF_001458135.2 Marmota marmota marmota
ATATATATATATATATCCAGAAGTAAACACATACAGATACAGCCAATAGTTTAGTTGCAACACTAGAATATTTGATAGACATTTTTAATGTTTGTAATCTGGTCCCAAATTCAAACACACACTCACACTCACACACACTCATACGCACTCACACATACATACACAAAAATGGATTAATTAAATGAAACTCCTACCAATTTTAGAATCTATAATTAATGAAAACTCAAGAAATAGTCTTCCTCATTTTACTCTTTCAGCTTATCCATCTGGACATTTCTTATGTGATGTTTACCAAAAGTTTACTGACTGCTTCAAACACCTCAGATACAACTGGTCCACCTCGCACTACACTTGTAAATTCCCAACCTTAACTGAGGACTATGACAGGGACAGAGAATTCACACCCTTATGCTACCCAGCTACTAACTTAGACTGTAAAATTTAATGATTATTTTCAGGTAAAATCATATAGACTATGCCATGTATCAATATTTACAGTACTAGAAATCTGGTTCTTTTAAAAATTCTTTCTTTTTGCCCTGAAACTTCAAAAATCTCATCCCAGAGTAGGAAAAGAAGGTGGCAAAACCTAATGTGTGCATGATTTTTGTGCACTTATGGGTGAAGGAAAACAACTACCTTTCACTTCCACACTCCGCAACACTGCTAGGAGCAATGGTCCCTGAGATTGGCACTATCTGATTGTAGAGTAGATCCCGTAACCTAGAGGAAATTCTCCTGCACCTTTTCAAAGTAGACAGAAGAGTTATTTTGCTTTTAAATTCAGTCATCACAATAACAGACAGCAGAAAGATGTATGAGTCTTTCTTTCATCAAGAAACTAAGTTCCAAGTGACTGGGCTTGGCTGGTGGGAGGCAAAGGAAGCTTTGGGTTCTTTGTTCTGCTCCAAAAAAGGAAATATTACTAGTGCACTCCAAACCAAAAATGGGAAGCAGAATTAAGATGGACTTTAATTCACATATTATACAAGTATTTAATTCCTAACTAAATGTCCAGGTGTTAAGCAAGTACAAGGGTTCGTTAGTCACAGCTTCTGCCCTCGAGGTGATTATACTGTGGGAGGAAGATAGCAATATTAATAACCAAGTTGGAATATATAACCAAAAACTTGACACAAGAAGAAAGGGACAAATGAAGCCATACTTTTAGAATTCTTTCAGACTGTCACCCTGTAGAAATCTTTAGCCCCAGAGACTTATTATAAAAATCTGAAAAAACAATAAAGTGCTTTAACAGCAAAAGGATTTTTGTCAGTGCATAGTATTTAGTCAGCCACCAACTCATTAAGTTTAATGGTATGGCTAAAATCACCAATCTATGTAATGTAATTAAGCTATACTAGGTGGATCCTTGTGCATTATTTCTTAGTAAATATATCTTAGTAAATATCATTACATTTTAAAATGGTAAAACACCACAGTGTGGTTTCAGATTCTTGTCCATGATTTCTGTAAAATCCTCAAAAGGGGCTTTTTCTGAGGTATTATTGATTTCTAGTCACTTATTGATCTTGGTTAAGTTCTAATTTCCTCTCTAAAAACCTATTTGAACATTTATTTAATATTTTCTATTTTATTATTTCTGACACGAAACCTAAGGCATTCGTAAATTCCTGTGAAGAGACTGTAGAATGGTTTGTAAATATCTGAGCTGACTTTTCAACTTCTTTCTTTGCCTTCAAATGGTGGATCTTCCATTACTTGTTTTAACCAGTATGCCAGAATAACCAAAATCCAGAACCATTGATTGATTATTAAACAATTTACAGAAAGAATGGAAGTGACTAATTCTTACTTTGGTACTAATCACATGAGTTGCTACTTCTGTTGATGGATGTTCCATACCAAATTTATTAACTCAGATATAGTATGTGCTGCAAAATAATATATACATATCAATAATCTATTCAGAGTCATAGCATTCTAAGTTGTGATTTGAAGCAAAGTATGTGTGTATTATATGTAATATAAATAAAAGAATAGCAAGTATCTGTTGAACATAGAAAAATAGTTGAATCAAGAGTTTCTAACAGTCTCGATTTACAAACTCTATATAAGTACATATATATAATTCTATGGCTGTAATTATAACTGAAGGTCCAAACTATGATTGCATATGTTTATAAGAATTCATAAAGAATTATTTAGTAGTCATCTGTAGGGAACAGAAATTGAAAAAGGGGATGTAGAAAGCTCACTTTCCACTTAAGATCCTTCTATACTGTTTATGTTTTAGCAACAATGTGTGTCATTTTAATAATAATTTTAAAATTTTATGAAGCTAAGAAAAAAAACCTAGAAACACAGTTAACTTTGCACTTATAAAAAGCTAATAGCAGCTATTTACGATTAAATTCTCAGCCAGGGAATTCCAGGTGGTTCTCTCAATAGAGCAACTTTGAAAACTGAACTTTACTACCTGGAGGGGCCAACTTCCCCTCAGTTTTGTTCTTAAGCTTGCTTTGGTTGGCAAAGAACAAGTTGACATAGACAAGTTCAGGTATATGTCTTTTGCCCAAAACATCACAAAAAAAGTTAACATAATAGTTTTCTCTGGCAATCCCTGAGTCATACCAGATGTATCTCAACTGTTTTGTTGGATACTGGTGTGAAAACCTTGTTCATGAGTTTACTGAGGTGGGCATTAATATAGCAACAATTTCATTCTGCTCACCAATTATATGGAAAATGAGAAGACTTAATTCTATCTCGCTTCAGTTGTCCCAACTTACAATACTCAAAGAAAAAAAATATAGAATTTTAATTACAATGACACAATAATCATTATTAATTCATATAAAAGCAAGCTATATTATCCAGTGTTTATTTCAAGTGTATATGTCAAGTATTTCTTGAAAACTAAAAATTAAAAGCAATATGCAGTTGACAGTAAAGGGTATATGCTAGTGAGTGTAATGTGTCCCTAGATCTGAGAAATGGCAGAATCGATTATCCTCTGAAAATCTAAAATCAATTCATCAAAGATCAAGAATGAACTCACCCTTTAAAGATGTTTCAATATGGCCAAGTCCTGATTGATGGAGTTAACCTTTTGAAAGAAAAACATGTAGAATAGTATTTGTTTCTCCAGTTGTAGAATCAACTTTCTGATGATATCTGACATCTAGGAATATAATTTGTCTTATTATCATGTGCCTCCCAAAGTCTGAACAATCTAAAATCCTGTTGAACCATGTAGACTAAAGGCACACTATATTCCTGGGTGGCCATTCTGTCCTCTTCATGTGATAGATATTACCTTGTGTCATGTTAGCATTTGTTCCATTTTTTAGAGTTTTTATAAGTACTCTTTTTATCAGTAGAAAACCTAATAAGATTATATTAAAATACTACATGATTGAAAAAATATACATTCCAATTTGAAAGTTATTTTTCCCTTCTGTGGATAAAAGAATGAAATATTCTGTTTAAGTTTTTTATGACATCTATGGAAAAAAATCTACTTTATAATATAAATATTAAATGTTTGGATAATCTCTTACTATAACAGTGAAATAATTACATTTTCAGGTTTTATAAGAGACATGACAGAATATGATAAAAACTGAATAGCCAAACACTTCTTAAGCTCTACCAAGAATCATTTTATGATACTTCACACCACTTAGTGCTTATTTCATAAATAGGCAAGAAATGATAATGAAATGACATAACACATGCAAATTATTTAGAATACAACTGTCCTACTGTAATCATCAAAAATACAGATAATAGGGGCTTTGAGAAGATGGCGGCGAGGGGAGTGCATTACCCCCGTGTGCTGCTTCACTGTGTGGGAGTATGACAAGTCAGGACGGCTAAAGGATATCTTGTTAGGAATTTCCAGCAATAGTGGGGTGCTCCGGAACCTGGAGGAAGGATTTCCATCGCCTGAGGATCTGCTACGGGGACTCAAACGCGAGAGGTTTGTCGCACGGAGGGTAACACGGCTTATTCAGCAAATCGCCCCGCGGCTAGAGTCTGCAGCGCGCGCTGGGATAGAGACGCAGGGTTACAGCGCTGCAGTTTCTGCCAGCCGTGCAAGCACCGTACTCAGGGCTGAATTCTGGGTTCGAGACGGGGGAAAGGAAGCGGTCCATCTCGGTTCTCCACACTGGTCAGACCACAGAGGAGGCCAGCAGCCACCATGTTGGTAAACTGACGTCACCTCCCCTGTTTTCGACTGACCGCAGCTCATTCAGCCATAGATCAGGTAATTTCAGGCTGCAATTCACCTGCGGCTTGCAGACAGATTGCTAGGGTTCAGCGCCTGGGTGCTTTTTAGAACCTGAGCTTATCGGAGTGAACACCGAGCGCGGGGCGGCCGAGTTCCGGCTCCCGGAACCGGCCCGCGGAGCCTGCGGAGGCTGCTTCTCGGACCCTGCTCCTATCAGAGCATACAACAAGCACTAAGCAGCCGAATTCCGGCTCCCGGAACTGAGCCCGCGGGGACTGCTTCTTGGAGCTTACACTT
>NW_026006881.1:0-4493 GCF_001458135.2 Marmota marmota marmota
GAGCTTGGTGGAGGGGATGCAGGGTTGGGCACATGCCAACCCAGAAGGAGGAGCCACCACCCTCAAGACAGGACATTAGAGCAGACACTTGGGAGCAAGTCCTGCTCAGCCCAGTCACTGAAGGGACCAGCTCCTCCTGAAAGCCTCAGAAACCAGATGAAGTACTTTTTCAATGGCTTTATCCTAATATAAAAAGCAAAAGGCAAGAAGGTTCCCTGGAAAAGGGCAGCTCCCCATCATCACCTGTGCAGGGCAGAGGCCTAGTTCAGAGCTGCCTTTATTGGGAATACTGACAACCCCAGAATCATGAGAGACAGTGAAAGGTCCTGGGGGAGAAACATGGGCACCAGCATGGAATCAATGTCACCTGCCCCCAAGAGCCACATTTGTCCCCCAAGAAGTCTGGGAAAACTCAGCCCAAGGCAGGACTTCAGGTCCAGGCTGAGTCTGTCCAGGTGCATCCTTTCAATTACAAGGCTCCTTGTTCTAAAGTAACAAGGGTCAAGTCCTGTAGCCAAGAATCAGGCCTTGCTGGCCAGAGCTGTCTTAAAAGGAATAAACAGATTAGAGACTTGAACAGAGAATCCCCAAACACTGAGGCATTTAGGGATCAAAAGCAATTCCCACGCATGCCCCACAGGGATCCCAAGTCTCATCCAAGTCTCATCTGTGGGTATCAAGTGGGTCAGGTGCCTGTGCCTGCCTGTGCACCTTCTGAAGTCACTGTGTTGGGAGATCTTTCCCTACTATTTAAAGAGAAAATTCTTATCCAACGTTTTCACAGAGGAAAATTTCCTTCCTCCTAATGATTATTCCTGATGGAGATTCCTGATTGTTCCTAATAAATTTTCTTACAAGAGTTGTGTGTTTTCTGTGTACTGTGTTAGGTGCATGGGTTTTAGTAACCTATCGGTTGTGCTTTGGGAAGAGAAAAGTTAAGCTCTTATTTTTTGCCTTCATTGGCTTCTGTAAGGTGACAAGTTCCCCAGAGCTGCTGTTGAAGAAGAGCTAAGACCTGTTCTTGAATCCCCTTCCTCGTGAAATTGGAGGAGGTGGCTGTTTCCAACCTCTTAGTTTAGCCTTAATGGTATTGTCTGGCAGCCCACACCTTCTCCCCTCATGGATTGGGCAGTAAGGCAGATAAGGCTTGCACACCAGAAAAGAGAATCGAAGACAGGTATATTTTTTAGAATAGAGTGGCTTAGTCATTTTTTAAGTTGTCACTGACCAGACTGTCACCGTGGGTGAACCTCTTCTGGGGGCATTTGTGGGCATTGCTGCAGTGGATGCAAGGCCAGCTGGTAGAGAGACTGGGAGGAACACGACCAGTGAAACTCCACATCATGTTCAACCACAAGAATATGATCCTACTTAGAATATGTTATACTCCATGTGTGTACAATATGTCAAAATGCATTTTATGGTCATGCATATCTAAAAATAAAAATAAGTCTGGAAAGAGGGGAGGTGCTGCTTTCAAACCTGTCATGTGGGCATGTTAATGTGTTTCAGAAGCATACTGTGACTGTTACAGGGACAGATGAAGCTGGACACTGAGGAATAGCAGGAAGCAGGATTTTTGGCGGCAGCCAGATTCAAAATGGGGGCTTTTTGCCTCCATCAAATCACCCTCTGAACCCCAAGTTCAGAAAGCTTCATAACTTTATATCCACTGTAGGGGAGAGGCTCAGAGGCTCACAATCTGTAGAAATTCACATAAAAGCAGCTTTTTCACTGTTCTGGGCACCCAATTCAGGCCAAGGACATTCTCTATGAAAATCAGTGTCTGGGAAAGGGAGAGTTTTTCTCCCCTTTCCTTCACCAGCCGGTTTTCAAGGATTTCTCCACTGTTCTTTGAAATGCAAACGCCTCTGTGAATGCCTTGGGTTAGTCCTTTATCTCACTCTGCTTCAGCAAACATCTCTTACCTGAAGACACTGTTGTAGAAATTCTTGCTGATAGTCTAAGAACAATTAGGCCAAGCAGAATTTTTGAGAGTCTCTGGAGAAGCTTAATTAAGATTTTCAGAGGGAGTGCAGGAGGGGGTGTGTTGAGAGCCACAGCAGAAGGGGCCCCAGCAAACTTCCAGCTGATTGGTTCACGGTGGCTCCAGCAAACTTCCAGCTGCCAGCTGATTGGCTCCTCTGTGGTGATGCTCATTGGGCTATTTCCCCGCCCTTTCAGACCACGGAGCTGCTCATTGGGGGACTCTTTTGACTCCGCTCACACGACCCAGCCAATCGGCCTCAAGAGCGGGAGGAGTGGGGGGGTTGAGAGGCTCGCAGGAAGCTGGTGGTGGCAGTTGGGCTCTGAGGGAATTCCTGAAGAGCTACTGCGGTGGGCATGTGTGTTCTAAAAATAAAGTTTGTTTCTGCTTGATAAGTGGCTCCTGAATTGTGCCCACAGACTGCGGCAGGGGTGCCACTATATGACCTTGCTATTGAAGTTCCCTTATGGGAACATCCCTAAGGCAAATGGTTCCCCTCCCTGGCTTACTTTTTTCAGGCTTCCTGGACTGATGGCTTTGTAGAGCAAAAGGATCCGAGCTGTCCCTGTCTGCAACTGTCAAGTTGTACGAATGTCAGGGTAAAATAAAGCTGAAAGTAAGGAAAAGATGTCTTAGGATGAGTGGGAAAGTAAGAAAAACATGCACACAGAGAGTAAAGAATGACTTTGTTGGTGCAAGAGGAGTTCATGCCCCTTCATCCCCACATCCTGCCCTGTCATCTTCCTCCATTTTCCAGTGTTATCCCGACAGCACTTCCCTGAGGTTCTTTAGGGGACTACAGAGCTCACAGGCAAAAATGTATATAGGGCTGTTTTTTGAACACAAAGTATCTGTAGGGCTGATGTCAAGCATGTCATTCCTCACTTTAGGGAAGGTGCCCTTGGACCCTTCCTTTCACTTATGCTTTTTGACAACATGCAAGATCTTAACCTTAGTGTGTACAGGTCACCTATTAGGACAGTGGTGCCCCCTTTGACCTTCATTAGTTTGGTGGAGTTTGGTAAATCTTTCCAGGTAACCTGCAGTTCCTGATGCAGTGGTGAGTCCTAGACTATTCACTAGCATTATAGCTATTTAGGGACTCACTATGATCCTCCATGTAATATTTTTATTGCTCAAGATTGTGTAAATACCTAGATTTAAAGTAGTTTACTGGAGGAAGGCAACTTCCCTTGTTGTTCAATTTTAGGGTGTTTCCTAAAGGGAATTTGAGGTAATTTCTCCAGAAAATTCATGCATGCTGGGTGTGAAAATAAAAACAAAACATGTCTACTAAAGCCCTTCACTCTACCATCCTATCTCTTCTAGAATTATGCCATTGACCCTTCAGTGTCCAAATCATAGGGTTGCAGAAATAATGTACATTATGTAGAATTCCTTGGATGGCCAGAAGGTGGAGTATCAAGGAGCCAGCAGCCAATAACTTGGTCTCTCAATGTCTCTATTGTCTTATGTTAGGTCCTTTACCTCCATTTAGTTCAGTTCTTAAAATCTGCTCCCTGGTGTAATATAGACAGCCTGAATTTCCACCCTTTGACCTCACCCCCCCCATGCTTCCAGCATATGCCCTCAATTTGTCATTGTTTTCCAATTCCAACACATTAAATTTTCCACTTACTATTTTATCCACAAAGCTCTTGTCTTCATTTTCTCCCTCTTCAAGGTGGATCTCAAGGTATCTAAGGCAACCAACATTCAAAAGTCCCATTCCAAACTGGCCTCATCTAATCCTTTTTATCTTCCTGTCTGGAGAAATCTGCCTTCTTCAGAAACATATTCCATATGTGACTGATCACTGTTCAATTAAATCTCACAATCAAGTGTCCTGGCATCATAAGGAAGTCATGAACAGTACTATCATTTATGCATTCATTCCACAGTTATCCTGTTCTTGCTCTCAATGAGTAAACTCCTTAGAACTTAGGTTACTGATTCTTTAGTCCACCCCCTCTCCCATGCTGCTCACATCTCTGACAAAAAACTTATACTTTTCTCAAAATGAGGCCATCTTTACTGATTCACCATTCATAGAAAAACTTGAAGTCATCATATGGGAATGTTGCATAAATAAAACCTTCGAAAAATTTCCCTCCTTTCCTTCCTTCTTCCTGTTATATAGAAAGAATTTTCTATCTGGTCTGGGGTGGGGGCTCAGTGGTAAAGCACTTGCCTAGCATGTGTGAGGCACTGGGTTCTATTCTCAGCACCATGTAAAAAATAAACAGATTAAATAAAGGCATGTGTCCATCTATAACTAATAAAAATATTTTTTAAAAAAGAATTTTCTTTCCAAGGTACCCTCTTTAAAGGAATTAGACTTCCTGAAATGTTTTTATGGAGAGATGGCTAAACTCTAGTCTTCAAGGACAAATATCCTTTTGACAGTTATCCTCATTGGTCCCTCTCTCTCCTCATGAATCAGTCAACATCTTTCACTTTTCAAAGCTTTTCATTACAAAAAATTTTAAACATATTTAGGCACATG
>NW_026006882.1:0-3969 GCF_001458135.2 Marmota marmota marmota
GGAGCCCTCAGGCTCTGGACCACTCTGCACAGACTGAGGAGCAGGACCAGTCCTGGGGGAGCCTGCCTGGGTCATCAGGGCAGCAGCAGAGACAAGAGGGCTCTGGAAGTTTCAGACTTCAGGAAAATTGTGAAGGGAGGGATGAGGACTCAGACTCTGTTCTGGACCAGATGAGAGGCTAGTGGGTGTGACATGGGGTCAGGTCTCCTTCTGGAGCTCACACAGGAGGATCTGGTTGAGCAGAGAGATAAGAGGGGGTAATCCATGGGAGAGACTGGGCAGTGGGCAATGAGGACAGCTGATGCTACCCTGGGTTTATCAAAGGAACCCAAACATGCCAAGGACCCCTGAAGCCTGGGCACATCAGCACAGCTGGGTGCTGCCAAGGGACAGGGTGGGACCCATTGAATCCTCTGTCTCTGCCACCTGGCTCAGGGGCTATTGCATAGTAGGCTCTCAGCAGAGAATTAAATATGACTTTCTGAAATAAATTAGTATGAATGTTCAAACTAATGATATGTGAGTTTATATTATTTTTACATCATTGTGTAGTATATGTGCACTGAATATTAGGGCATGAGGGCCTTCTGTAGTACTTTCTCCACTCCTTTGTTTAGTCCAGGTTTCATTTTGGATGAAGAAAGGTGCCAGCATCTCTGGCAGTACCAAGCCCTGATCACACAACGGGCTGTAAGTTTATGTTTTCCGTGGTCCAGTTATTTAATAAGGAGACATACGTTTACATTTAGATTCTCATCAGAAGAGAGTTCAGAGTACCATCAAAAAGATGATAGCGATTGCTACATTGTGATCTTTTTTACTAAATTAAAAACTTGCATACTTCAGATAATGGATGAGATTATTTACTTCCCATTCATCTGTAATTGAAGTGTCAGGATCTGGGAGTTAGACATGAGGGTCTAATTCCATGGATGACCAGCAACTTTCTTTATTGGGTATTGCACCTTATTTCATGTGCCAGAATTTCTTGAAACCCCACTCTCTTGGTTACACTAAAACCTGGGGAGTATTGCTTCTGTGACTACAAGGGTGTCAGAATGATGGTCTCCCTTTGTCATTTTACTGGGCATACTGCTCAAATACTTAGAGTTGAAAGAAATATCCTTCACTTGAAAGAACCCAACACATATCACTGCATCAAGTGTAGGTGGCTGAGTTCATTTTGCAAAAGTTACAAAAAAGCAATAATAATTAATACAATGAGACTGAATGTTCTTGAAAAAGAGTTACAGACAATCAGCCCAGGACCAATAAGCCAATTGTTTGTCTGAGCCTCAGCTAACTCACTCCCAACAACCACAGCTGAGATCTGGGATGATGCAATTATCTGAGCACTGTGTTTAGCACAGAGTAGTCTCACTCCCTTTTCTTCTCCTTGAAATGGGAAAGACTCAGAAATTCAGACCTTAAGACCCAGTGAAATGAAGATCACACTCCCAGAGAGCATCACATTCTGGAATTTCAACAGGTTCACACTAATTGATTTTACACTTAAACTGACTCCTGTGTTTTACAATTTGTTATGGCATGGCCTATTCTTTGAGCAAAATAAATGTTTCCTTATGATAAGAAAACCTCATCTCCAAAATATCTTCTTAGTTAAAGCTAACCCAAATCAACTTAGTACAGTGATAGTATTTTGACTTACATCATCTGAAATCTGGGACTGGGTTTTGAGAGAAATAGAAATAGTTTTATTTACAACATTCCCACCAAATAGTCCATTGAATTCTTTAAAATGTCTAAATCACAAGCTGTGCTGACACTCTGCCAGGCTAAACAACTAGGTCCTGACACTGAGCAGCTGGCCTGGATCTCACCCAGCTCTCCTGATGTGAGGAGCCAAAGGCACCAGGAGGGAGTTCTCAGAACACACTCAGTGCCCACGGCTCCCACCTCTAGTATTCTCTTATGCTGAACTCTCAGAGCTCCTCTCCTTGGGAGCTGCTTCCTTATTGCTTTGCTCAGTCATCTCCCTCTGCTCTTCCCTTGTTCCAGTAAAACAGACTCAAACATGCCACACTTACTTCTGGAGAGTGGGACAGAAGGATGAACTGCTGCCTCTGATGCACAGAACCTTCCTCCTTCAAGCCTTACATGTCCTTCTTCCTCTAATGGATCCCCAGGGTCCAAGCCCATGGGAGAGAAAACTTGGTCATTTCACCTGACTTTGCTAGCTTCAAGGTGAACTTGTTTGAAGTATGGAATAAATCAGCCAACCCACTTAGCTGCTGCTCTCTCCTGCTGCCCAGAATTACTCTCAAGAGGGATGAGCTCAGTCATTCCAGAACAGGATGAGGAGCTGTAGGGGTGTTAGGTCATGTCTACTAAATCCTCCCATTTGGTAAGTTAGAACTGAGGATCAACAAGAAGCAGTGTTGAGCTGGGTGATATCAGCTATAGTAGTGAGAGCAATTACCTTCTACAGTCTAGTCAGATTCTAAAGCCAGTTTCTGGCTGTGGTGCCTGAGTTAAATTATGGTATGACAATAGATAACATATAAATTGATTTTTGAAAATGTTAATGAACTCAACAACTCTCCTAAAGTGAGAAGTTGGCTTCAAGGATTTTTGATAAAATGAGAATTTGGAAGCAGAGTGGAGTCTGTCATCCAGCTCCAGCAACGACTAAGTGATCAAACTGGGATAATCACTTAACACATTTTTCTCTTGTCAATTTTTAATACCATAAATTGAACCCAGGGGTGCATAAACACTATGCAACATCTGCAGCCCTTTTTATGTGTTTTGTTTGAGGCAAGTTTTTGCTAAATTGCTCAAACCTTACTAAATTGCAGAGGCTGGCTTTCAATTTGTAATCCAATTGCCTCAGCCTCCTAAACTGCTGGGATTAGAGTCACACACCACCACCTCTGGCTGTGGAGGGATGAGATTAATTGGAGAGATATTCTGGGAACCAAGTGAAAGTATACATGCAGATGTTTGCAAATTACCTGTTGCTTGGGTAGAAATGGATAGACACGAGGATCTCTTAGTACCCGAGCAAAGCACATATTTGTACACCAGGGAAGTGTACATTTTATGTTATTGCAGTACTTAACTGTGGCCTGTGTCTCATCATATGAAGGGAAACATTGAACCTTTGACTTTCTGTCTTTTTCACTTAACTCTCCAGTACCATTCATTTACTGGAAAATGCCATAGCTTCATTCCTCTTTTGGCTAAGCAAAACTCCATTGTTTGTGTACAGCACATTTTCTTCATCTGCTCATCTGTTGACAGGCACTTGAGCCAGTTTCACACTATGACTTTCATGAATGGTTACAATGCTGTAACCATTGATGTCCCTGAATCAGTGTAGTATGGCGATTTTGTCTGCTGAAAAAAGTAACGAGGTGTGGGATGGCTGAGTCACATGGTGGATCCAACCCCAGTCTTTTAATGTACTTCCATACTGTTTTAAAAGTGGTTGCCTAATTTTACAGTCCCATTAACAATATATGAGTGTATTTATCCCCACATTCTCTCCAGCATTTATTATTAGTTATAATCTTGATAATTGTTTTTCTGACTAAAGTCAAATGAATTCTCAGAGTTGTTTTTATTTGGATTTCCTAGATTCTTATGGATGTGAAATTTTTTATGTATTTGTTCACCATGTGTAGTATGTCTTTTGAGAAGTGTCTGTTCAGTTCTTTTGCTCATTTATCCATTTAGTTATTTGCTTTTTGGTGGTAAGTATTTTGAGTTCTCTACATATTCTGGATGTTAATCAGAAGAACAGCTGATGAATATTTTCTCCCTTTCTTCATAATTTTTCCATGTGTGGAACTTTATAATTTTGATGCTGTCCCTCTGATTGACTCTTGCTTTTATTTCTTGAGCTTTCACATTTATTTTTAAGGAAGTTAATACCTGTGCTGACATTTTGGAATGTTGAGCTTATGTTTTCTTTTAGCAGTTGCAAGGTTTCTACTCTAATTTTTT
>NW_026006883.1:0-4492 GCF_001458135.2 Marmota marmota marmota
CTAAGGGAAGAAGGCACCCCAGTGGAACCAAGAATAGTTAGGGCATGTGTTGATAAGAGCCCAGGAACTCTAGTCAGAAAGAAAAAGAAAGTTCAGAAGAAGAAGGATTATCAGGAAAAAAGTTGCAGTAAAAGGATATTACTAAATACTTTTAGTTACCGGAGGGTGCATGAAGCACAATGGCGGCTCGCCACGTGGGCGAGCCAGTCACAGTACAGCAAGAAATTTCCAAGCGGCGGCAGCTGGCTCTTCCCTGCCCCCCTCCTGGGGAGCGGGAAGGCTTATTTCAAAAGTAAAAAACCTTGAGATAATGTACTAAATTGTTCAGAAGGTTGTTTTCTTAGTAGAATGCTACAGGATTTTCTTTAGCCATCCAGAGTTCCTGCCTTCGTCCCAGTGCCGGTAAAGACCAAGGTGGAAGAATTTCCAGTGTTGCTGAAAACCGGACAAGACTTTGGCTGAGAAACAGACGAGACTTCGGATCAAGCTAGCTGCCTGCAGAACTTACCTGGACTGTGATTTACCTGGACTGTGAGTTAATCTATTGAGACATTGCTTTACCTGGACTGAGACAACAAACTGTAATCTACAACACATTGTAACTCGGTATCTTTGCAAATGGTGTCATTGCTGGTATAATTTTTCCAAGGGCTTCTTGCGTGGAGCCATCAATTGGCTTGGTATTGTGGCATTTTGTATCCTCCCTTTCTGTTTGTAGCAGATTATTTATGGTGTTTGTGTAAAAACCACTATGGTTATTATTTAAATTAAACAAAAGGGGGAAATGTTAGAGTCTGTAAACAAGTCAAAATAACACCTGGCATTTAGCCAGGGGAATGTTAGAGTTCGTAAACAAGTCTGGATGGTGCCTGGCAAAATGCCAGAGGGAGTGGTTTGAGAAGTAACAAAAGCAAGCCATTAAGTGTGGAGATTCCTTATTGGTTGACTGATGTATCTAGTTTATGCTGTGTGGAATGTATAAATACTGCTCCTGTCCTGCAATAAACGGCTCCTACTCCTGCTGTATCAACGTACACAAGTTATTCGTCACCCCCCGATTATTTTGCTGCAGCCGGACTGCGGCAGAGACCCTTGGAGATGGGGGCTGATTTTGAGAGGAACCAACCATGTGATTCATGATTTGGAATTTTCAGTCCCATCCCCCAACTCTAGTTGAGGAAGAAGAGTAGAGACTGAACTCAGTCACCAAAGGCCAATGGTTTAGTCTCACTGGCATAATAAAGTCTCCAAAAAAAAAACAAACAAACCTGAAACAAAGAGAACTAGAGAGCTTCCAGGTTGGCAAATACAAGAAATTGCTGAGTCAGTAGTAACCCTGTAAAGTTTGTCACCCCTCCTTTACCTTATCCTTTGCATTTCTTCCATTTGATTTGCTCTATGTATCCTTTATAATAAACCAATAGCATATGTAAAGTGTTTCCCTGAGTTTTATGAGCCGTTCTACCAAGTCACTGAACTTTGGGGGGATGTTGTAAGACTCCTCAATTTATAGTCAGTTGATAAAAAGTTACCTGGGACTTATGACTAGTGACTAAAATTGTGGCATAGAGCCCTTAATCTGCAGGGGCCTGGGAATTAATCTAACCAGGGAAGTAAAAGAGCTCCACAATGAAAATTATAGAACACTGGAAGAAAGAAATTGAATAAGACATTAGAAGATAGAAAGATTTCCCATGTTCTTGGGTAGGCAGAATTAATGTGGTCAAATGGCCATAATACCAAAAACAATGTACAGATAAAATGCAATCCCCATCAAAATACCAATGACACAACCACAAGAATGGGAAGTTATACTCCACATATGTATGAAATGTCAAAATACAATCTACTGACATGTATAACTAAAAAGAATTAAAAAAAATGACATTCTTCAAAACAATCCTTAAATTCATTTGGAAGAATAAGAGACTCAAAATAGCCGAAGCAACGCCTGGTACCAGTATTAAGCAAAAAAACTGATACAGGAGACATCACAATACCTGATCTGAAATTATACTACAAAGCTATAATACGAAAACAGCATGGTATTGGCATCAAAGCAGACATGAAGACCAATGGAACAGAATAAAAGGTACAGAGACAAACACACATACTTACAGTCATCTGATACTTCACAAACATGCCAAAGATATATATTTTGGAGAAAAGACAGCCTTTTTAACAAACAGTGCTAGGAAAACTGGACAGCCATATGTAGGGAAATGAAACTATATCTCAATTTCTCATCCTAAACAAAAGTCAAATCAAAATGGATCAGACTTAGGAATTAGACCAGAAACCTTACAACTTGTAGAAGAAAACATTGAGTCAACACTCCATCATACTGGTGCTGGCAGCAACTTCCTTAACAAGAGCCCCAAAGCACAAGAAATAAAACCAAGAATCAATTCCATCAAATTAAAAAGTTTCTGCACAGCAAAGGAAACATTTAAAAGCATGAAGTGAGAGTCTACAGAATGGGAGAAAATCTTTGCCAGCTACTCCTCTAACAGGGAATTAATATCCAGAGTATATAAAAATTTCAAAAAACTTAACACCAAAAATGAATAACCCAATCAATAGCTGGGCAAAAAAACTAAACAGAAACTTCTCAAAGGAAAAAAGCAATCAGGGAAATGCAAGTCAAAACTACACCAAGATTTCATCTTATTCCAGTCAGAATGGCAATCATCAATAACACAAAGAAAGATGTGGGGGAAAAGGTATTCTTGTACATTTTTGGTGGGAATGCAGACTAGTACAACCACTCTGCAAAGCAGTATGGTGACTATACAAAAAACTAGAGATGGAACCACCATATGTTCCAGCTATCCCACTCCTTGGTATTTTCCAAAAGAACTAAAATCAGTATATTATAGCAATACAGCCACCTCAATGTTTATAGCAACACAGTTTACAATAGCTAAATTATGGAATCAACCCAGATACCCATCAATAGATGAATGAATTAAGGAATTGTGGCTTACATACACAGTGAAGTTCTAATCAATATAAAGAAGAATGAAATTATAGCATTTGCTGGTAAATGGATATTAATGCCAAGCGAAATAAGCCACTCAGAAACTCAAAGGTTGAGAAGTGGAGAGAGAGATCAGTGGTAAAGCACTTGCCTAGTATTTCTGAGGCCCTGGTTTCAATCCCCAGCATAACATAAAAAGTAAACAAAATAAAAGGACAATTATTTAACAAAGTAAAAGGACAATTATTTAAAGGAAAAAAAAAGAGAAACTTAAAGGGGAAAAAAAAACCTTAAAGATTAAATGTTTTCTCTCTCATATGTGAAAGTTAGAGTAAGGAGGAGGAGCCAGGCACAATGGTACATGCCTGTAATCCCTGCAGCTCAGGAGGTAAGATATCATAAAAATATAGGGAAGATTGGTAGTATAAAAAAAGAAGTTTGAAAGGTAGAGAGATGAAAAAGAATAAATTTTTTTAAAAATCATTTATGTGCATACATAAATATCCCACAGGGAATCTCACCTTTAAGTAAAAAGAACCATTCAAAAATAGATAAATAGATGAGCAAAAAAAGTCTAGCAGAGTAGAGGAACAAGAAGGGAGAAGGGAGAAAGGATAGCAGGGAAAGGGGAGGATCATGAACTGAAATCGAATTCCATGCAATGTATGAATTTTCTCAGGATTAATCCAATTATTAAGTATAACTATTAGGCTCTAATTTAAAAACAAATGTTGGCACATAAAATTTATAAATACTTAGAATACAATGTTGTGTTTCATTGTGTAATAAACAAGTGTCAATAAAAATTAAAAGATATAACTGGAAAAAGAAAAAAGGAGTATACTGACATATTTTAAAGTGAAAAAGCATTTTTCAACAATATATAAATAATAGCTTTATGTAAAACCAAATTTTAAAACAATATACATATAAATACACAAACACAAATGTGTACATAATATACATTTATAGATGCTGTTTATTATATCCCAAATGGTCTTCCTGTACCTTACCTAATTACTGAATCTTATTAGTATTTTTCTTAATATCTTTATTTATTTATTTATTTTTATATGGTGCTGAGGATCGAACCCAGTGCCTCACATGTGCAAGGCAGGCGCTCTACCACTGAGCCCCAGCCCCCTGAATCTTATTTTTAGATCTTAACATAATCATTCCTTTCTCAGAGAAACCTTGCCTTACCACTCTAACTAGGTCAAGTGAACCTACTATGTGGTCTCATAATATTGTGTACCCTTCTTTCATGGCACCTGACATGGTTATAATTTTGTGTAACTTATTTGTATAATTATTTTGATTAATATATATCATTTACATTAGACTACAAATTTGATTAGGGCTGGGACTAAGTTAATTTTGCTCACCATTATATTATTAGTCTTGCATTATACCTAACACTCAGTAAATAATAAATATATTCTGCATTGTACAAATTTTGATATATAACATTTTTATTTTATTTCAGCCCAAAATACTTTCTATTCCTCCCCC
>NW_026006884.1:0-4491 GCF_001458135.2 Marmota marmota marmota
TAAATTGTTCAAAAGGTTGTTTTCTTAGTAGAATGCTACAGGATTTTCTTTAGCCATCCGGAGTTCCTGCCTTCGTCCCAGTGCTGGTAAAGACCAAGGTGGAAGAATTTCCAGTGTTGCTGAAAACCGGACTGAGATTTCAGCTGAGAACCGGACGAGACTTCGGATCAAGCTAGCTGCCTGCAGAACTTACCTGGACTGTGATTTAAGCTAGCTGCCTGCAGAACTTACCTGGATTGTAATTTACCTGGACTGTGAGTTAATCTATTGATACACTGCTTTACCTGGACTGAGACAACAAACTGTAATCTATAACAAATTGTAACTCGGTATCTTTGCAAACGGTGTCATTGCTGGTATAATTTTTCCAAGGGCTTCTTGCATGGAGCCATCAATTGGCTTGGTATTGTGGCATTTTGTATCCTCCCTTTCTGTTTGTAGCAGGTTATTTATGGTGTTTCTGTAAAAACCACTATGGTCCTTATTTAAATTAAACAAAAGGGGGAAATGTTAGAGTCTGTAAACAAGTCAAAATAACACCTGGCATTTTGCCAGGGGAATGTTAGAGTTCGTAAACAAGTCTGGATGGTGCCTGGCAAAATGCCAGAGGGAGTGGTTTGAAAAGTAACAAAACCGAGCTATTAGGTGTAGAGATTCCTGATTGGTTGACTGATGTATCTAGTTTATGCTAATTAGATAAGCTGTGTGGAATGTATAAATACTGCTCCTGTCCTGCAATAAACGGCTCCTACTCCTGCTGTATCAACGTACACAAGTTATTCGTCACCCCTCCGCTTATTTTGCCCAGCCAGCCGGGCTGCGGCACTCAATCAACAATGTCTTCATTTAGAAACACACAACAGGGCTGAAGCGAACAGGAAAAAAAACTAAGAATAATAATTTCATTTAAATGTGAATATTAATGAAGTTTAAAGCTCATGATGAGAGAGAATAAGGTATAGAAGAGAGATAATTGAGTACATTACCAGGCAACTGATGCTGTATGGACTCCATCACTGGATAATTAAAAGAGTTAGATCCATTCCACAGACATGAATAATGGTTAAAATTATTTAATATTCTTAGTCATGTATAGACACCATGATTCAAGATGCGTAATTTGCTCTCAGAAACAGGAGACAGTATGTTCTCACATGTGGCTTTCATATGATTCTTATTACTTGAACTATAATTCTGTTTCCCAGGAAACTGGATTCTAGAATTATTGAATACTCTAATGTTATCAAAAAAAGTTTATAAATTGCTGTTTTACCATCAAAATTATTTTAGTTAATAAGAAAATGCTGAAGTTTCTTTCCAATACATTTTTCTCAATTTAGAGGTTGATTTTTAAAAATAAAAATCATTGGTTATTCAAAATGATATATTTCAATTTTACAACTTTTTAAAAGTATATATTTACACTGTAAAATATGGATTGAAAAAAACACCAAAAGGGCTCAGATGCATCTCATTCTGCATAATGAGAATTCTCTCTGACTGTTTACATTGGCAGTTCCCCATCTCCTTCAAAGTAATATTGGAATCTCATTTTTTTTCCGGATGATAAATCAGTGCAATATCAGAATGTTTATATTGCATGTGTTATTCCATTCTTGAGGTGCAAAGGAGAAAATGATAATATTTTTATTGCATCAGTATGGAGCATAGAACTAGTTGTCATGAAGGCTGATTGAAGAAATGTTGCTATTTCAAATCCATTTAAAGTGACTTTCAAAGGCTGAGCTATAAAAATGAAATGACCAGAACACAGTAAAGTCAACGTGACTACTTTAATCATCTTAATAATTGATGCCAATGGCTGCAGCTATGCGATTGTACAATCATCAACATCTGTCATTAGGACAGCCCACATGATTGGATTAGCAATGATGTATCAGATTATTGTGTGTGTGGGTGTATGTGCATGTATGTGTGTGCTTATATACACATTTTGTAGCTTATTTACCACCATTACATATGGAAGTCAGTGTGATAACCTGAGTTTTTCCCAAGCAGCAACCTCATTTTTGATTACTTATACATATGGCAGAATTTGGGAAATTGTCAGATTTTTCAAATGTAAAGAAATAAGTCCAACTACCTATTTCCAAGAAGACACTCTAAACTTGATATACATTTTTCATATTTTTTTATGATAGTCTTAATATACATTCGTTAAAAAACTCACTGACTGAATTAAAACATAATCATAATAATATCTGGCAACATGGCTATATCCAAAAGTATATTCCATTTAAAAAATAAATTCAGTAAACTCCTCCTACATTTCATTATTTTTCAGTATTTTAATCATATCAAATGCAGTGAAGTTTGTGTGAAGAAATACTAAGGTTATTAATAGAAGTGGAACATCTTACATTTTGAAAGATGTGGAAGTTAAAATGTCACAGACTACATGAGTTGGATGACATATGTTTATTTGCAACATCATTTTCCCTTGCAAGGTGGCAGAGCAGATGAAAATTATGTTAGGTAAGAAAATACTGAATAAAATTCTTACAAGCATTTTATGCATTCAAGAACTTATTTATTTATTTTCATTTCCAAATTGTGTTCCATGGAGCATATTGATATGAAAAGTCCCGTTAAAAATGTAATTCACTATTAAGTAATATTGAAAAACACTGCATTTTTTATTCTCATCTTGGAGGATCACAAAGAATTTTAGTAAAGTAAAGGATCTAAGAAGAACCACAATAATAAAAACTTGTTAGTTCACTGATTCTCAAACTTATTTATTATTTACACACTTTTAAAACTTAATATTACATTAAGTGAATGTAGAATGCATTTTGTAAAATATGAATAACGAAGAAAACATTGATTTTTGTCTTCTAGGATATGGAAAAAACATATTAATATTTTTGAACATAAAAAATCATGAATGGTAAAAATGTAAGAAATTATTACTTTGCATTGGTTTCTTAGCATTCTGTCTGATGGTCTTCTGGAATAGTCCTAAGTTTCCTGTGAAGTGCAATGCATAGTTACTTTTTGATATTTACTTTTTGCCATCCATGGCCAGCTCCGATTCTTAGTTTGGTTGTTTCAATCATTGAGTTAGAATATATGTCTCTATACTTCCTAGGAGCCCTAATTCTATATTCTAGTCAAGCTGTTGGTTGCCAGGTGTGGTGGCACATGTATGTAATCCCAGCGGCTTAGGAAGTGGAGGCAGGAGGATCACAAGTTCAAAGTCAGCTTCAGCAATTTAGGGAGGTCCCAAGCAACTTGGTGAGACCCTGGCTCTAAATAAAATACAAATAAAAAAATGGTGGGGATGTGGTTCAGTAGTTAAGCACCCGTGGGTTCAATTCCAATAATAATAATAATAATAATAATAATAATAATAATAATAATAATAATGTTGTTGTTGGTGGTGGTGGTGATCTAGTAGAGAAATAATCCAAGAAAATGGATAAATCAGGATTCTTAGCTTTTGTGAATTGGAGACTTCCTGAGGATGAGTTAGAAAAGGTCTGTCTGGGATGAACAAATAAGAAATATGAGAAGCTTGCTTGGTCCATCCCCATATAAAAGGGGTTCTAGGATTCAGGAAATTCTACCCAGTAAGAGAGAAAAGATAAATTAAATTAAAGTGGGTTGGGAGAGAGCAGGGAGGGTTTCTTCAGCTAGACAGAGGCCCCCTCATCTCAGACATTGATTTACCTATTAATCATTTCATGATTTTGGTAAAATGCAGATTCTGATTTACGTGGTTGCGGTTGAATCCAAGATTATAAACTGTAAAACTCTCACAGGTGATGCCAATCCTGGATCGTCACTTTGAACAGCAAAGCTGTAGGACACATGTCATTTTATTGGCCAAGGGGAGAGAGAACCTATTGAGACAGATTAGTTCTTAGTCCAGGCGGGCTACTATAAACAAATACCTTAACTAGGTGGCCTATAAACAACAGAAATTTATTTCTCACAGTTCTGGAGTCTGAGGATCAATGAGCTGGCTGACTTAGTAGCTGATGAAGGCATGCTTTGTCAGTTATAGATAGGAACTTCTTGTTGTGTCCTCACATGGTGGAAGGGATGAGAAGTCTCGCTCTGGCTTTATTTGTGAAGGCACTTGTTAGAGTCTGTAAATAAGTCAAAATAACACCTGGCATTTTGCCAGGGGAATGTTAGAGTTCGTAAACAAGTCTGGATGGTGCCTGGCAAATGCCAGAGGGAGTGGTTTGAGAAGTAACAAAAGCGAGCCATTAAGTGTGGAGATTCCTTATTGGTTGACTGATGTATCTAGTTTATGCTAATTAGATAAGCTGTGTGGAATGTATAAATACTGCTCCTGTCCTGCAATAAACGGCTTCCACTCTTGCTGTATCAACGTACACAAGTTATTCGTCACCCCTCCGCTTATTTTGCCCAGCCAGCCGGGCTGCGGCAGATGGTGGCCCGTTACGGGGAGCCCCGGGACACTCGGGGATAAGTGACGAAAAAAAGCTGCCCGTCCAT
>NW_026006885.1:0-3781 GCF_001458135.2 Marmota marmota marmota
ATTACTGATATACCCTTTGGAGAACTGGTTATAATTTTTATTTCACCTTCATAATCGGGATCAATTACCCCAGGACTTATCATAAGTCCTTTTAGAGTAGAAGAGGTGCGTCCCAATAATAAGCCTATTGTTCCTTTTGGAAGAGGTCCTTTCACCCCTGTGGGAATGATTTGAATTTCCATCTCTGGAGTTAGTAGTGCTCTGGCGGAGGCGCAGATGTCCAACCCTGCTCTGGTGGAGGCGCAGATGTCCAACAGTGCTTCACTGTTTTGAAATTTAAAACTTGGTAAAATCGCTCAATGTTGAGAGCCACAGCCGAAGGGGCCCCAGCAAACTTCCAGCTGCCGGCTGATGATTGGCTCACAGCGGCCCCAGCAACATCTAGCTGATTGGCTCCTCGGCCCCAGCAACATCTAGCTGATTGGTTCCTCTGCGGTGATGCTCATTGGGCTGTTTCCCTGCCCTTTCAGACCATGGAGCTGCTCATTGGGGGACTTTTTTGGCTCCGCCCACGTGACCCAGCCAATCGGCCTCAAGAGCAGGAAGATTGTGGGAGGTGGAGAGAAGCTTGTGTGGGAGAGAGAGGCTTATGGAAAGCCGGTGGTGGCAATTGAGGCTCTGAGGGTTTTTCCTGAGAGGCTGTTTTGTTTGGCGTGTGTGGTTCTAAAAATAAAGTTAGTTTCTTTTGACAAGTGGCTCCTGATTGTGCCCAGCCAGACTGCGGCATTTGGTGGACCACACGGGGAGCGACTGAGGGTAAGTGAAACTGCTCAGCAGGAAGACTCTGAGGGGAGGTTCCTGTGACCTTGGGCCAGAGGTCTGCTGCTGGGCTACTGCAGGAAGAGTCTACCTGGAGAAGCAGAGGAGCCACAGGCAGTGACAAGACACACACACCCCCCTGCAGACACCCTGACCTTCCTGTCCTGGACCATGGGTGCAGAATGTGGGTGACTGGCTTAGCTTCCATCCTCTGGGGTCCAAATTACCAGTTCCAGCTGGTCACCTCTGCCCTTAAGCATCCTTACCCATTTGTACCTCATGCTCTTCACATAGAAGAGGTTGGACAATAGGTGACGCCTCCTTATTGAACCTGGCTCCCTCTCTCAGTCTGCTGACAATGTTCCCCTGGTCCCCTTGGTCAGATTCCAAGCATCACAATCCACAGGGTTCCATGTGGCCCCAGCAGGGGACTGGCAAGCAGAGGCAGATCCACAGGGCCCCTCAGTGCTGGCCACCACCCCATCACTTCCAGCTCCTGGAGAGTTGGGCAGGTGCTCCTGGTGGTGCCTGAAGCTCTTGACCAAGCCAGTGTTGCTCTGCAGAGGGTGTCAGGGCCTGCTGTCATGGTCTCTACAGTAAACATTCATTTTAACGGCTCAAGAGGCTGAGGCAGGAGGATCCCAAGTTTAAACCAGCCTCAGCAGCTTAGTGAGGTACAAAGCACCTCAGTGATTCCCTTTCTCTAAATAAAATACAAAATATAGCTGAGGAGATTGCTCGGTGGTCAAGTGCCCCTGAGTTCAATCCTTGGTACCCCACCCCCCAAAAAAAAGTCAGGGTTGTGATTTCAGTTATAGTTTGATCCAGCTGTTTAGACAATACTTTTAGCCATTCTCTTGCACTTTCTCTGTGCCTGAGATATGTTATCCTCTGCATTGACTTCATTTTTCAGATAACCTTTGTGCACATGGTAGCACATAAAAGATACAAGTTGATTCAGACTTACAGTCTGTTAGCTCATAACCACACATACCTGGAAAAAGAGATGAATGAGGAAGCTTGTGTGCCTGGGAGTTTCTGGCAGCCATCTTGTGATCATGAGGCATGCTTGGGATATAGTCACTGCAAAAGAGAAGAAGACAAGAAACAAACACACCAGTTCTGTGGAAGTAATGTCAAACTGGGACAAAATGTTGTGATTCTTTAAGTGAAGCACTAATTTGCCTTTAGTTTTTAAAGTCATTTTGATTCCAGTTTTCTGTTATTAGACATTGAAAAATTTCAAACTGAGACTAATGAGCCTGTTTTTATGTACAGCTGAGAGGATTTTAAAGAGTACATTTATTTGTAAGGAAGATACATATAAGAAGTGCAAACAAATTTTTATTGTTATTTTCATCAGCAGCTTGATTAACTTCCTTCTTAATGTCTTTCATTGCACTGATGAGAACTCCTACTCCTCCTGTCCTCCCGCCTCAGGCTAAAGTCTCATTTAAAACACTAGATGGAACGCCCCTTGGGGGCTTGATCCTTGTGGTGACCAGGGGGAGCAGCAATCTGTAAGGTACGAGCTTTACATCCAAGGAGGATATCATTAAAACAGGGTGGAAATCATGAGCATGGTTGAGACCCCCCCAGAGCCTGGGGGCAGAGGCAGGCGCACCCCCTGCAGGGCACAGCAAAGCTTGTGCAGCCCCTGTTCAAAGGGATGAGAAGACGTTAGGTGTGGAAGGAGAAGCGGTGCCTTTCTCCTGTGGCCTCTCAATTTTTCATGGTGGTTTTTTTTTTAGCTTGCTGTTTAGTGTTTTTCTGAGTCACGAAAACCCAAATTCTCCAAGTTATTGGCATGAATATTGCAGTCGTCTTGAAGCAGTTGATGCCAGTTTTAAACGCAGCGCCCGCACACGAGCCTGGGTACAGAACCCCCACATCTGAAAGTCCCTGATTCCTAGCTGGGAAGGCGTGTGTCCTCTGTTCTCACTGGAATGGTGTCAGCACTGCACAAATGGACTCCCCCGTTTCTTTCACTTCCTGGTGTGACGCCACCTGCCGGCCAGCTCGGCCCCAGCCTGCCAGTGAGCAAGGGGGGCTGTCCAGAGAAGCACCTGGCATCATCCTCCCCGTCTCCTCCCTGGCCTCACGGCAGCCTGAATGGTGGCCGATGCTCCAGGAGAGCCCGAGGCAGGAATGGGCCAGGCAGCTCTTTGGCTGTCATGGCTCCTAGGATGCTGCTGCCTTCTTTTTTCATTCAAAGCAGCTGCGATTAGGTGTCAGCGCCTGTTGGGGCAGCTGAAGCATCCCCTCCTGGGATGCACCTGCAGTACTCACTACCCATCCTGCTGGCCCCTGAGGCACCCTGCCAGCCTACCGGGTGTGCTGCAGGCTCTGCAGGTGACAGGAAGCCAGGTGCTCTGTGCTCCTGCACTGCCCTCTGCCCCCAGACTGCACTTCCAGAGCACAGGTCTAAGGATTTCAAGATGGTGAGCGCAGCACAGCGGAACAAATGGGGGACCCTCTGGGCACGGGATCTCGGGTACCTGTGAGGCTGGCACTATCTTCCCAGAGTCAGAGGAAGGAAGGCTGCTGGGATTTCATGGACACATGGACACAGTTCACAGGACTTGAGGGAGGCTGTATGGGGACTCAGCGGGCAGAGAGCTGTTGGGAAGGTCACCAACCCAGTGCTCATCTGCACCCTCCTGGAAAAGACAAGGGAGGCATCTTTGACATTCCATGGACTGTGGGTAAGAAGCAGGATTCTCAATCCAGACTTGGTCCTTACTTGGTGCTGTGTGTGTGTGTGGGGGGGGGACTGACCTCTTGGACTCCTGTCTCCATCTGTATCTGGAGAGAGCAGGTCAGACTGTGCAGCTGCAGCTGAGAGCAGAATGAGGCGGGACTAGGCGATGGCGAGATGAGCTGGTCCTTCTTGGTCCTGTGCTCAGTATCGGCCAAGGCAGGGACTCGAAGCAGGGTCCTTAGACAGGTCAAGTTAAGTCCACCTGCCACCGGTGGCATCCTGGCTGACCACATGCTTGAGACCCAGGGCCTCAATGCTGCA
>NW_026006885.1:9514-26092 GCF_001458135.2 Marmota marmota marmota
GGCCACTCAAGGAACAGGAGAAAAGTGGGGATCACAACAAGGAGCAGGCCTGCTAAGCACGGATGTTGAAGGCCTGCTGGAATGCTGGCAGCTATTTTGCATCCAGGGTCCTTGGATGGTAGGACATGACCCACCACAGGGACATCCAGGAAGATGGAAAGAACACTGTGACTTAGAGCCCCAAGGGAGAGAAGGTACCCATCAGGGCCACAAGGGGCTGCACCCACGGGCTGGGTCATAGCAGTTGGGGTGCTAGGGGCAGCCTGTGTATGCACAGTGGAGTGGGATTGGCTGGATTGGAAGGGCGCCCTGTGGATTGGTGGTTTGAACATCTTCTTGGGCTCTTGAGCATGGATGAGGGTTGTCCAGGGTGGCAGGGTCTCTGTCCCTGGAAGTCCCGTGAGAGACCATAACAGAAGTGCCTGGGGGTGTGGACATAACTGGTGACTGAAGAAGAGAAACTGCCCCTCCTCTAGCCAGGAGTTTAAAAAATGAATCAGAAAAGACTGAAACTAATAAATCTACTACACAGTCCCTACCTTGGGGGACTGTGGACTGTCTACATGAGAAATGCCTTCCCCATCCCAGGCCAGTGTCCTTGGGGCCTTGTGTCTGGCAGGACCCTGGGTGAGTTGAAGACCTTTCTCTCTCACAGCAGAGGAAGCTGAGGCTGGGCTGTTGGAGGGACGGAGGACTTGCCCACCAGTGGGGCTGCTCTAGGCACCAGCCTCGGCCCAGCCCGTCATTGGCAGTGTTCCTGGGAAGCCACTGGTCCCGTTAGCTCTGGTGATCCAGGACTGGTGGCCCAGGGCTTTCCTAGTTGTTCTAAGTAACCACTGTGGGACACAGCAGATGTTGAAGGCAGCTCTGTGTGCGCAGTCCGGCCTGATGGGTTTCTACTAATTCATTAATCGCGGAGGCCGACCTGGAGAGCCGTGTGCTGGAGTGCCCTTTCCCTCGGAGGGAAGTTTCTGGAACCCCATCTGTGCCTGTAGGCCACTTCCTCTGGTCCACACGCCCTTCCTTTATGTTCACATCCCCACTATGATATGGCAGAGAGGGTAGGGGGATGCTCCTGAGGGGTGCTTTCCCAGCCATCACTGCGGGCCACCCAGAGCTGTCCAAATGCTGTGTCCTGACCCGCTGTCCTCTGCCCCGAGGCTGGACGTGAGCATCACACTCAGCACCTCTGTGAACTCACACCCCTGCCAAGAGGAACTGCCACAGCTAGAGCCATGCTGCTCCAGCAGGGAGTCAGATGTCTCTGAAGGAATGCTTCAGGCAGGTCGATGTGCCCTGCACAGGTGGAAGGTGTGACACAGTGACCAGTGACCATGCCTTTGGCGCTATCCCTCACCAGTGGGGTTCTCTTGCATGCCCCAAGTCATAGGTGAGGTGGCCTGGCAGCATCCTTTAAAAGATGGGAGCAGTGTCCCCAGGATGGATCCTGAGCTGCAGAGGCACTCACACCCCAGGTGGCACCCACCCCTTCCTCGGTGCACGCTAGCAGCCACTTGGGGACCCCTGAGAGGCAAGAGAAAGGGCAACCTTCCAGCTTTGTCTAAGGATAGACACTGGCACTCACAGCAGCGCCAAAGCCATGCAGAGACCTCTGTGCTGCGCAGAGCCCGCCCTGGAGCCACAGGACACTGAGCTGCAGGACATTCCTGGGGACCCCAGGCAGGGCCAGCTTGCCTCTGGATTCACCCATCTGAGGGTGTGGGAACCATGAACAAGCAGGACGGGGTAACGGGGAGAAGCAGCCCCTTTAGTAAATTCTCCCCAACTTCTCCATCCAGGGTCTGTTTTTTGTTTTGGTGCTTGTGGTTGGACAGAGAGAGAGACTGATGGAGGGAAGGAAGGAAAGAAGGAGAGCGACGCAAGGAGAGGCCACCACCACAGAGACCTCTTCGCCATTGGCCACACCATCGCCATCTGCTGATGGTGTTGCCATTGCCCTCCTCCCGTCCCGACAGACTGAAGAGCGTGGGCCCCTGCAGGCGGCTCTGTCTATCTGCTCAGGGCAGCCCCGACTGGGCCGGGGAGCTCTGTAGCGCTGTGGGGAGACATCCCCCCTGCCCCCATTTCCCCACGCCCCTGAGTGAGCCGAGAGGCTGAGTCTGCCAACCGGGGGCAGCTGGCACTGCAGATGGGCAAGCAGGGGGCAGCACTCTAAACAGGGGACAGTAACCCAGGGCTCCTGGGAACCCATAGCAGGGAGTGAGCCCAGGAAGCCCATGGCGATGGCAGGGACAGTTGATTAAGTGACAGCTCCTTCGCCACTTTGAGCTGCTGAGCTGGGTGCCACAGCAGATTGGGTGGCCAGCATGTCTGGGAGCCAAAGGTCTTCTTCAGTGTTTGCATCTGGGGACATTTTGTTTTCCTCCAGTTGCTCTTGAAAACTGTGGGCTTGGCGTGAGGAGCACGTACTCCAGTCTGCCTGACCTGATTTCAGCCGGTGTGGCCCGACGCTGTGTGGACTGGCATTCACCTCTCTGCACTATTCGGGAATGCTCTCCCATAATGATGAGCACAGTAGCAATCCCAGTGTTTGGCTCTGACTGCGGTGTCTGCCAGTAAATAGCCAGAAAAATAATAAGGAACATTTTATTCAGGGGTCCCAGGGCCAGCCATGACCCTGAAGATGTGCCTAGTGTTTCTTCGGGTTTCCTAATGACCATCTTCCATCTCCACAGGGTACAGGAAGCAGAATGACCCCCCACTCTTGAGCGCTACTGCTGCTTGCTCTGTGACATTGGGCAGGTCAAGGACCTCTCTGTGCTTTGGTTTTATAACCTCTGAAAGGAGCAGTCAGTCCAAACCAGAGGTGAATTGTGATCATGAGCTGAATATCTTTGGCAATTCTCCATTTCTGCTTTCTTCTTTAGGGAAGAGAGACTGGCCCAGTGAAATCCATGTCACACAGCCTGGGTTCTGCAACTGTGACCCCGCAACCAGTTTCCTTTCTACTCGTTCTGCCCTCTCCCCACCTCTTGCTCAATTGTGTGAAGCAAAGTACAGACATTGTATGGCTTTGTTTGTAAATACTTACATAGGCCTTGGAAATATTCTACATATTGTCAAAGATCATTTAACTGCTCAGATGTACCTGTACTCTCAACAAGCAGTGGGCGCTGCAGTTTTCCCAAACGCATCTCAAGAATCCCCTTTCCCAGCTCTGCCTCCCATCAGGGACACCAGGGAGCCCCTGTTTCCCCACAGCCTGGCCCTGGAGCACCCTGCTAGGGAAGCCCCTGGGTGTAGTGTCAGCTGCTGGGAGAGAGCATCTTGCTCATGTAGCATCTGTTTATTTTTTGGTCGGTTCTTGTTCATAACTCTTGCCCATTTTCCCACGTGGGCCTTGGTGTCTTTCTCCTCTTCTTTTAGAAATTCTTTATGTGCTGAGATGAACCCTCTTCTCTGATGAAAGTTGTGTCTTCTCTCAGTTTGCATTTCTGATTATCTTATTTTCAGAGGAAATTTTAATTATCCTTAAATTTTTTGTAGTTGTCAGTCTTTTCGCCTTACTGCCTGTGGAGTTGAATAGAGAATATTTTACCATTTCCTAAATGGTAAAGAATTCACCCTGGTCTGGGGATTAGTTCCCTTGGAAGGGTCCCTGCCTTGCATGACAAGGCCCTGGGTTCAATCCCCAGCACCCGCCCCCTCAAAAAAAGAAACTTCACCATGGTGTGGTGTTTTGTTTAAATACCTGCATCACCACCTTTCCAATCCTTATTTCCCATTTATGTTGTCTTTTTAAATTCTCTGAGCCTGGACACCACCCCAGAACCAACAGTAGAGAAGAGCAGAGTGGACAGGCCTCTGGGCTTTCCCCTTAAGGAAGCTCCCATTCCTGCCCTTGGCAGAGTGTCCCTGCGGAAGGGGCTCCTGCCCTGTGCACGAAGCCCAGCAGATGATTTCAAATGCTCAGGCTGCCAGGATGTCCAACAGAGGACAAAGAAGGGCTACAGATGTGTGGACTTTGATCTCGGGTGGCCAGGACACCTGGCGGTGGAATGTCACTGATGAGGAGGTGGGCAAGTGACCGTGGGGAATTGCATTACTTAACAGTGCACGGGAAGGCCAGAGGATCCACCGGAGGTTTCGGGCAAACAGGAGGGAGATGCCCAATTATTGAAGGCCAGAGGGACAGGAGAGTCGTATGTGCTGCGTGTCACACCCCTGTGGAAATGGAGAAGATGAGGTGCTCTGCCGTGACTGAGGCACAGTCGCAGAGTTGAGGCCAGGGTTTTGTCCTTGGTCACGTCTGCCTCAGTGCCCAGCACCCGTGAGGCTGCGGCCGTGCTGAGCTGGGCTGTCTTCTCTGTGGCCGTCCACTGTGGTGGCCATGGGGGTGGGTAGGAGGGTCGGGTGCCTCAGGCGCGGGTGTCTCTGAGAGCACTTCCCCCCTCCCTGCTGTCGCTCTTTGCAGGACCCTGGGCAGCAGCTGGGCAGCAGCTGGGGAGAAGCCCTTGCCTTTGTTTCCCAGGTGGGGGGCCCAGCAGGTGACTGCTGTGCAGCAGCATGAGCTTGCACCCCAGGGACATGCTGCTCCTCTAGGGCTCAAGAGGACAGGGACCCCTCTGCCCTGGGTGCAGGAGTGCCAGGCTGGAGGCTATGGGGCAAGGAGGGGGGATTCAGCTGCTCCTCTATGTCATTCTGAGGTGCTTTAGCTGGCCTGGGGACTGGGGGAGGGTTCGGGTATGTAAATTAAAGAAGCCCAGAGCCTCCCCTGTGTGACACCAGGGCCTCATACTGAAAGCTCTTGTAAAAGCCACCAGCACCCTGGGCTTCACCCCCAGCAATAGGGGGAGGAGGAGAGGCCCCAGGGCTGGAGGGCTGGAGCGGGAGTGGAGGTTCCAGCAGACTCCCAGGCAGGGCAGGGTCCCACAGATGTCCCCCAGCAGTGCCCTTAGACAGTCCCCTTAGCAGGACGCCATAAGCTGGAGGAAGAAGGGCCCCGGAGCACAATACCATGAGGCTTCTTGGGAGGTTTGGGAACGAGTTCTGAATTAATTACAATTCCACTTGAATGGCGAGCACTTGCTATTTATTTTATCCTCGGGCTGCTCGGCCATGAGCACGTGGCTCCACCTGCAGGATGCAGGGTGGCAGCGGGGTCTGTGGGGGGAAGGGGCTGCAAGAATGTTATTTTTAGCTCCCGTTATTGGAGGGGACATTGTAACTGGAACACTGGGTAGTTGTAGGCTACTCCGGTGAAGAATGGCCGGGTGGCCTTCAGCTCTTCCCGTCCATGGTGACTCACTGCTGTGACATGAGAGTGGCTAAAACCTGGTCTATTTAACCTCCCAGATGACCTGACCTCAGTCCATCACGGGGCGGTGCTTTAATGCCATCTCTACTGCCACCTATTTTAGAGAGGAGGAGGAATGAGGGGGAGGGCAAAGGTGAAGAGGAGCTGCCAGATGACTTCTCTGTTTCTGTGACCAAGCTAAGACACCATGCCCAGTGGCCTCTGTCCACTTCTCATCCCTGGGGACTGCAGGACATGTCTGTTCTTAACTGCAAGGAAGACTGGGAGGGGTCTGTGCCACCGGCTTGAGCAGAACTCAGGTGTTGTCATTGGGAAGAAGGGAAGAGCTGCTATAGGGACAGTGACCGGCTGCATCTGCCAGTATCCCCATCACATAGATGAGGGGACTGAGCTGTGGGGACTTCAGCTATTTTTCAAAGCCACATAGGGCAACTGGATCTGAGTTTTTGTGGGCCTCAGGGATGGCCTCTCCCAACTAATAGGCTGGGCTCAGTGAGCAGGTCCAGGTGGCTAGAGCAAGGCGGGGGATGGTAGGGCCCTGAGGGTAGAGGAGAGGGGCTGGGGACAAGTTCCTCATGGCAGCAGGACTGCAGGCTTGGATGTCCCCCAGCAGGGGGCAGCCAACTGCTTCTCACAGATTGTCCAGCTGGGGTCAGAGGGGATGCAGGGGTGTGGTCTGAAGGCCTCTGTGGGCAACACAGAAGTGCAGTTGGGTCTTCATTAAGAGTCTGTGTGACTCCTTTCAGAGTCCCTGCTGGGAAGCCTGGGCTTGGGACAAAGGAGAAGACTGCTCTGCCTCTTGCCACCAGGCGGGAATCCCAGTGCCCCTGGCAGGTCTGCTCTGGAGGGCCAAGGCTGGGGGTCGGCATGTGGCTGGAGAGTGAGGGGCATCCAGCATCTCCTGGCCAGGGGTGGCCATTGTGGAGGGGCCTGGTGGTGCCACCTCAGCTTGTGGTGACCACGAGCCAGTGTCCAGAAGGTCCCAGCACAGCATGGTCATGATAGCCTGCCGGCTCAACATCTCTCTAACACAACGAGGGACATTCTTTCCCCACAATTTCCTGTCAACACAGAATTCCACAAACCCCAGCAGTTCACTTGTCCTGATTTTGAAAGTCATTATGGTTTAGACGGGGCAAGATGAGAGTTGATTAAGAAAATATTTGTGACCCAAGAAGGAGTGCCCAAGTGAACGTCACAAATGGGACCAGTGGACAGCTGCTGCCAGCCCTTCAGGAGGAAGAGTGACTCGGCCTGACAGAGAGGGACAGTCGCTGAGTTCACAGCTGAGGCTTGGTGTTTGTCCCGTGCTTAGATGGCCTCTGCGTGAGTCCGGCAGCGATGCTCTGTATGGATTTCACCACCTCCAATGCCTCAGTCTGCTTAACAACCATGGAGGTGGACAGAGGGAAATCGCCACCAGAAAAGGAAACTGGAAGTTGTCTCGTCAGTGGGCGCCTGTCTCATGCGGCTCTCTCGAGACCTGCCGACTCTTCTGGAAAACTCTATCCTCCTCCTTTGGCTCAGAGCCTTGGGTCTGAGATGGAGAGGACCAGGAGGCGTGCCCAGCCCGAGGGACAGACTTGTGCTGTTGCCTGTCCTGTGCTCTTGCTGGTCCTGGGCTCAGCTTCTGATGCACTTCATGAGTCCATTTCTCCCTGGCTACCCATGGCCATACCTGGGGCCTCTGTCTTAGTCCTTCAGGCTGCCATAATCCTTCAGAATTCAGAAACAACAGAAGTGTGTTTCTCACAGCTTTGGAGGCTGGAAGTCCGAGGTCAAGGCCATGGCAGATTTGTTGTCAGGTGAGAGCCACGGACAGCTCATGGATGGTGCCCGCTCCCTGTATCCTCACTCAGTGGGAGGCTGGACCAGTGCTCTGGAGCCTCTTTCATAAGGCACGACTCCCATTTGTGATGGCTCTACCCTCCTGATTTGGGTCATCTCCCAGAGCCACCATCAGAGGAATGAAGATTTCAAAATCTTAATTTTACGGACATAAACATTCAGATCTCTGTGGCCTCCAAACACCGAGGAAGTTCTCCTCCATGGTGGAGGAATGCAGAGGGCCACTCACATAGGTCTCCTTGGCCCTGGAGCTGTGCAGACAGATGCATGGCCCTGCAGCAAGGCCTGACATGCACCAGAACTGGGCCCCGGGGCCAATCACCCAGGGCCCACAGTTTTCTAAATACACAGCGTCTTACACCGACTTTTTACAAGTTACCATTTGTCTTTTACTCAACTTACCCCTTTTCCTTAACAAACATCTCAAGATGAATCACATGTCACAGACATAAATGTATTAGCTTATGGCTTTCTCTGTCATTATAATTCTATATTTCAAGACAAAAATTGATGTGCCTTGAATCATGACCTTGCATACTTCAGCTTGCTTTCAGAACCAGCAGGGACGGTGGCAGCGATCAATGTGACATGCTGACGTTGTACTGGAGCACGGGCAGACGTGGGGTTGTCGCATCGCTCACTGTCCACACATCAGTGCACATGCCTGGGAATGCGTGGGGATTATCTGGGGGGAGCAGGCAGGCTGCAGAGGGAAACGGGCCTGGTTTCCAAATATGAAATAAGCTGAGGGTGTTTCTTGGGAAACAGGATGATGTTGTGTGACTTTGCCTTACGGTGGTGCCGCCATTCTCAGGCTTCACTGCTAGGATCTGGGTTGTCCTGGAGGCTTTTAAAAGTCCCAAATCTTCTCTCTTAACACTCCCCTTGAGTTTCCAAGTTCTCAGTCTTTGGTGCAACACCCCTCTGTGGCCACAGCATTTGTTGACTATTTAATGTTTTTCTTTAAAATACGCTGCTTAAATCCAGGTTTAAAAGGGGAACCACTTGGACACTAGGAATGCAAAACAGTATAATTTCCTATCAGTAGAAGATAACTGTTACCAGGGAGCATCACACCAGGGAAGGCCTGATGCCACCAGGTCCGTCGTGAGGGATGTTGGTGTGGGTGGGGAAGGGGCTGAAGGTCCTTGCGAGCTGAGACTCCCCTTAAAGTATCAGAAAGTCTGCAAGAGATGTGCTCAGGGAAACTCTCCTCCCTGCACCATGCAATAGTATTTACAACCTAGTTAAATGACACCGAAACCATCTGGCCTGTCACCTAAAATTCTGTCTTTTGTCACCAGGTGATGTGCTGCACAATTTGTGGCTGACATTGGATCTGTGTTCAGTGGCCAATTCTGGATTTGCTCAGATATTAAGCAGCCACATTTTGCACAACCCTCAGTCCCGGGCATGGATCACAATTGGTTTAACCCATGATTGGCCTCATTACAACTTAGCTCCAAGATGCTACCGTCAGGGGCTCCTGAGGGCTGCAGTCTTCTTGAGGGAGATATAGAGTAATCGAAGCAGGTGCCAGAGCCATCACAACATGGAGGAGGGGGATGGACCAAAAGGAGGGAAAACAAAATAAATTTTAGGTGACTTTTCCTTTCTTTTTTCTTCATTCGTCTGTTAAATATTTAATGATCACCTGCTAAGTACCAGGCACTTTGCAGTCCCAATCTGGAGGGACGGCTCCCTTGTTTTCATCTTTCGGTGGTGTTTAATTCTGCTCAGTGATGCTTTGCTGCCTAAGGTCACTTGCTCTCTGGAACCTGAAGCTCTCTGGTTGATGCTTCACGCTCTTCATATGGGAAATACCATTGGCGCCAAGTGGAGTCTTGGACAGAATGAAATGACAGAAAGGAAGGAAGTGGATGTCCCCTCCTTCCTCATCTCTGTTAGCTCAGCCCAGCCTGTTGCCCCTTTCCTAGAAATTAGACCTCAGTGGCACCAAGTCCTCTTGTGTCAATGATGCCTCCCAAAGATGGTACCAGGATCGGGTGGTTATGGACCTGTTAGGATGGGTGGTCATGTGCAGGGGAAGGGGTAGCCTCTTCTGAGAATTTTTCTTTTCTATTTGGGTGTCACTTCCCACTGCTAATTAGCAAAATGTCCCAGCAAACAAGTTGCTATGGCTTAAATATGATGTGTTGCCCCCAAATCATACAGTTTAACCCCAAAAATCTTCTATCAGTGGTATGGAGAGGTAGAGACTGGATCTAGCTGTGGTGTCTAGAGGTGGGACCTTTGAAAAATGACTGCATTAGATAGGTCATCAGGGTGGAGTCCCCATGATTGGATCCTAGTGGCTATATAAGTAGGGGGAAGGCCACAGACCCAGGGATGCAAGCAAGTTCCTGCCATGATGAGATTCAGCCACAGGGCCCTTGGAAGTGCTTGAGCCATGCTGGTGGGACTTCCAGCCTCCAAACTGCAAGCTAAATAAAACTCTCTTTTTAAAAATAAAGTAGCTGCCTCACATATTTTGGTACAGTACTTGGTTATTTTCCAGGAGCAAGTGCCTTGTTGATTAGGGTTTTCATTCTGGTTTAGAGGATAAGAGTGAAGAGTTGCATGTGCCCAGCTATTCTCCACATGCTCATGGAGGAGGTGAGCACCATGCCAGGATCTCCATGTTTTCTAGGATGGTTATCTTGCTCAGTTTACTGACTTTGCTGCAGAGACTTGTGTTTGAATGCAGCTCACACACTGTAGAGATTTTAACATCATGGGGTTGGCCTCTTAAAGTCTTTCATTTTAAAAGATTAATGATACACAGAATTAGAGAGGGAAACATACTGAAGACAAATATATCCTGAATAAAAACTGCCCAGAATTCGTGGCTGGGTCACATACTAGGCTCTCAACAGAGCCCAATGCAAACCTGTGATGCTGGCTCTGTGCTCAGGCATGTGGGGAGGCTCTGTGCAGGGAGGGCTCCTCTTATCCTGCTGGAGGGGATGGGGTTCTGCAGGCCTAACTGCAAATCAGCCCCACATGAGCCCCGACTTCCAGTATTGCAAGGGAAACAGGGCGAGCTCAGGATGGAGAGCGACCCTGGGACAGAGAGTGACGCCAGGATGGAGAGCGACCCTACCAGTGGAATTAGATGTTAGTTCATGGCTCCAGCGCACCATGGAGGCAGGCATGCGGGGGGCTGGGAAGAGAAAGAGAGAAAGGAGCTACAACTTCCTGGTTCATCTGCAGAGGTTGAAGACATAGGTGGCCCTTGATGGACTGAGGTGGGTGTGTTTCTGGCTGAGGGACAGGGAGTGTTCCAGAGACAACACGGAATCTGTGACTGAAGCCAGTGCCCCTCAGGCCTCAGTGCCAGCCACACCACCCACAGTTCTTCCTACACACTTGATTTGAAATAGTCCTCAATTCCCTGGAAAATGCAAAGAATCACGTGTCCTGTGGACACTTGGCTCAGCCTCCCAGAGCTGGCATCTGGAATGGCCATGCAGAACACCAACCAGGCGGTCAACATCAATGTCATCTGGCAGCTCGTTCCCTGTCATCAGTTGGGTGTGCAGGCAGCGTGTGCTTAACTTAGCTTCACAGTCCAATTGGATGTCCCCGTGGATCTTGCTGTGGCGGCCACACCAAGGTGTCTGACCTGTCTGACTTCCTTTGAGTCACCCCCTAGAGCCTCAGCTCCTCTCCACCTACCCGGATCCCTGGTAGCCCGATCTGTCCCCACCCCTCCAAGCTATGTCAGTGGGTAAATATGTTATGTAATGGAGCCACGTAAAGCATGCCCTCTGAGACGCCTCGCTGTCATGCGCCCTGGATGTTGAGCTCGTCTTGAGGATCAGCAGCTCCTTGGTCTGCCCAGCACGGTCCCCCAACTTATATGAACCCGGCTTCTTAAATCCTTCTTAAATCCTCATTAGAGGAGTGCAGGTGGCTGCCTGCAGTGCATTTTGAGGCTGTTTGCTGAACCTCCAGATCTCTCCACAGCACTTGAGATCTAGCATTGGCCACTGCAGCAGGACAGGCCTGTGGCCTGCAGCAGGATTTCAAAACTCGGCTAAATGGGAATTTTAGCAGATAAAGACATGAAGAGCCACCTCGTGGTGGTCTAAAGTGAGAGAGGAGTGGACATGAGGACATGACATGTAGAGTCAAGAAAAATAGGCAAGCGCCCCCGTGAGCCCCAGCTGTGCCCAGAGAGCACTTGCTTCCCTGCCACCAGAACAAGCTGAAAACCATTCCAGGGTGTGCCCCGCCCACACCCCGTGGAGTCTCTCAAATGCAAACTCATAATCTGACATTATTTGCCTGAAGCCTTTATTTCATGGGATGTATCCATGAGCATTAAACAGGAAAATAAAATTAAAGTTGTGTGAAAGATTGAAGCCATTGGGTACTAATGAGAGACATCTGCCTCTTCCTGGCTGTGCATTTACCCAGTAGGCAGATTTTTTTTTTAAATAAGTTAGTAATAAGGTTAAAAAAAAAAGGGAGGGGGGGAGCAAAACAAACCAGAAATGGTTGCCGGTGCTCTAGGAAAATGGACAGAAGAAGGCAAAATTTGGTCTTAGAAAATTTGTGCTGAGGGAGAAGATCTGCAGTTCTTTCCGTTTCCCATGGATATCTTTGCATTTCAGTCTTGCAGATACTCCACTCGACTCGCGCGGACTGCCCTTCCTTCACCCGACAGGTATGAATTGAGCTTCTCCATGAGCTGGCGCCATGCTGCTGCTGAGCCACCTGGGTGACCGAGCCAGACTTGGCCCTGGCCCTGGGGAGGCAGTGTGAGAGGCTGAGACAGGCAGGAATTATTAAGGGCCACCGGTCCTCACCGGGCAGGGGCACCTTTCTAAGGGCTTTTCAAACACAAACACTTTTTTAAAATTCACTTGATAATTCTAAGAGGTAGTGACTGTCATTATTTTTGTCCACAGAGCATGGATGAGTGACGAGGCACTCAAGCATGTTGGGAACCTGCCTACACCACCTGGTTTTGTGCTGGGTGCTGGGGACACAGTAATGACAAGTCACTGCTGTGGGCTGAATTGTGACCCCTCCCTTCCCTCTGCTTATTACCCTCCAAAACCTCCATGTGGCTGTGTGTGTGAGACAGTGGAATTAGGGTCTGGGGACTGGCAAGCCTCTGTCCCCTCTGCCTTCTCAGAAGTTCAATGGGCAGAACATGGGCAGCCCCTTAATGAACCTTTGGGAACTTGCCAGAGCTGCTTAAAGGGACACTTAGAGAGCGGTCAACTCATAAGTGTCAAGAAGTGTCCACTTAAAAAAGGAGGAAGGCGCTGGCCTGCAGCTCAGGCTGGGCATGATTCTGCCCCGTGGGTTTTATTCAGTGGGTTTTCTTTATAAAGGTGTTTTCTGTATACAGGGCAGTTTCTTAGTATGGGCTGTGTTCTGTTTCAGTTAAGAACAAGCCTGGGCCTCCATCACCTGCAGAGCCCCCGTGAGGACATGCCTCTGTGTTGCAGCTCCCCAGGGACGTCCTGAGAGCTGAGCTTTCCACACAGGGACCCTAGGGGACAGGCAATACCCAAGCTCCTGCCTGTGACAGGATCAGGACCATTTCAGCTTCGTTGGTCTCAGCTTCGTTGACTGGATGAATCTGGTTTTAGGACCATGGGAAATTTATATGAAGTAGGGGTCTCTGGTTTAAAGTAACAGAAGTGACCCTGAGTCAGCTTAACTGAGCTGCATGTCTATCAAAGGAGCTGGCTTGTCTGCTGGGCTGCAGGGGGAGCTGTGCCCGTGTGAGAAGCGAGGCCCTCGGCAGACACGGGGCCAGGAGGTGTCCTTCTCTGTGCCTCTCATCCCCCCTCCAGTGGTCATGGCCAGACCACCTCGGGGCCACCTCCGCACGGCAGATGGAAGGCGATTTCCTGCAATGTCCACCTTTGCACTGACGACCTTGCCGGGAGCAGGCCCAGGCTGGAAAGCTGAGCTGTGGCGGTGTTTTCCTTGTTGCGTGAAGATGACACCATGCATGAAATGTTGCTTCCAGTCTTGAAGTCAACAGCTGTCATCAGAGTGGGGACAGGAGCTGTCCAAGATTCAGACACTGTGACTAGTGCCCAGGGCCTCCCAGGATCACGGGCCCTATCTCAAAGCTCAGAAAAATCAGGGTCAAATGACACCTTTTAGTCACTGTCCCTGCACCTGCACATTAGTTATATGATGCTCTTTTCTTTTCTGCCACTCCCATGCCACCTTCCACAATGGAATAGCATTTCTCATGCCATCACACTGTCCCCACCTGTGAAAGGGTGTGGGGAACAGAAGACTGTCCTGTGTCTCTGCCATGATGTCAGGTTCTTCTCTCGTGGGGGACCCACAAGCACCCCCTTATAGGCTCCAATGTGATAGAGAAGGGGTCCCTGGCTTTGCTGGTCGTGTGCACTCCAGATGCAGCGGGTGGCTTCTGGGGTGGAGAGCAAAGTGCTGATGGTCCCAGGCCTGGGCACACACTTGCACCATCTTTAAGGGACACTTTCAATAGACCTCTGATTCAGAGTTTGATACCTACCAGTGGAACAGAAAGGGAACCAAGGCTGAGCACAGGAGAGAGGGACAAACCCAGCCTGGGAGGCTGAGAAGGGACGGTGGGAGGGAGGCGAGTGTGGCTGAGGTACACTGTGGCCATGCTGAGGGGTCCCTCTGCAGAGAGGGCTGGGTATTTCTGGCAGGTTCCCAGCACAGGTTCAGATCCTGGGAGAGCACAAAGCAGCACCTGCGTGGGGGCAGTGGTTCTCGTTTACCTGGAGGCGTGACACTGCTGCTTTCCATGGGACCAGGGAAACCCTCTCACCGTCTCTGCCTTGGCTGCCTTCTGTCCAGTCCCCTGGCTGTATTCCTTGGAGACATTGCTGAATGTCACAGAGATAAACCTGCTCCTGCGTGAGCTGGTGGGCAGCAGTATGTGCCTGTGGGTCCTGGCACCCAGGGGGACACGGGGACTTCTGCTGGTCATGAACAACACTGTACCATTGACTGAGGCGTGATCTGTCACTTGCATCCAACTTTATAAAGCCGGGGCCATTATCTTTCTGTAGTAGCCTTCGGATAATGGCTGTACAATGATTTCTGTTCCTGCATTGCTCTGGGAGAGGGAAACTTCTCAGCAGACATTATTAAAAGGCTTTTAATCCATGAAAGCTTAACCAGCCAAACTGGTTAAGAGCACCAGGGCCACCGCTCGGCCGCCGTGCCCGGCGTCTTTATCCAATAGCCACCATCCACTGCAATGAAGGTTGAAGATCAAAGCTGATGAATCAAAATTTTTTCAAATCTGTTTCTGCCAATAGCTCTGGATGTTCATAACCTCTTTATTGCCTTCTCCTCCTTTGAGAGCTGAACAAGGGGATGGATGTTCTTTTCCCTCCAGAGTCCCTGAGTCCTCGGAGTCAAATGCTTTGTGTTCTCCCTCCACACACAAGGGACCAGACCCCACAGGGCTGGTCAGGAGCTGTGGGAAACAGGAAGCTCCTTTGTGTGTTCAGAGCTTTTCACATAATAGAGTTTCTTATCCAGGTCTCCAAAAAATAATACTAAGCAGTTTTGTACCTGGTTTCTTATCGGGAAGAGGAATTTCACCCCACTTTTGGCTCTGAATTACAGACAGGGGCTCACAAACAGGGTCCCAAGATAATGACAGAATGACAATAATGGTGGGCACCTGAGAGTGTTTTCCCATCTAATTCGCACACCCGTCATGCCACAGGCTGGACGCAGAGCCAAGTGCTGTCCTTGCACTGTCTCCTCCAGGCTCAAGGGTGCCCAGGAGAGGTCACGTCATTGTGGCGAGGACTGGCCTTTTGGCGGTCAGAGGCAGCAGGCCCAGCTCCGGGGGTCAGTCTGCATTTCACAGGCTGAAGTGCTTCCTCTGAGAACTGGTCAGCCCCAGAGGGCCAGCCTCTCTTCAGCCAGAAGGTGGGATTTCAGGATGGCAGACACCACAGTACGCAGTCCACTTATGCAGCACCTCAACAGCTGTGCACAGAAACCTTCAATAGGGAGGGTCAGTGGGCAGAGAGTTCAAGAAAGTCAGATGTAGTGGCTTCTGGGTTAGCTGGGACCCATTCTTATAAGTGACAATATTAACTCCATCAGCGGTGTGGCCAATTTTTCTTTAAATTTTTTTTTGTGGCCAATATTTCAATCTTTCAATATATTTCTTTCAGTTAATGCCATTGGAGGAAGTGGTAGGAGATTAAACTCTGGATTAAAATGAGAATTAAACTAGGAATTTTATCCAAGGAAGGATCCATTATAAAGCTGTTTTAACAACCTTTCCTGCAGCCCTGGGAGGGAAGCACTCTGCTGCAGGGGTAGAGGAACTCTCTAGACTCACACACATGCACATTCAATCACATATTAGAATAAAAGTCAGATCGATTTTCCTCTTGTTGGCTTAATACACAATAAAGTAAATGGCCCATAAAGAAGAAGGAAAAGGTTTTCTTCAACAAGAAAGTATTTAAATATGCAAACATTTTGATTTTTAATAGGGAAGTGCCGCAGTCTGGCTGGGCACAAAATAACCAGAGGTCACGAGCCACTTGTAGGTTCAAACAGGAACTACTTTATTTCCTGAACCCACGGGAACCCCACGGGAACTCAACTGAAACTCCGCGAGAACCAATGGGAACTCAACGGGAACTCCCCGAGGACTCAACGGGAACTCAAAAGTAGCGGGCACCCGAGGTAGCAGGAGCCGCCTTATTGCCGGACAGCAGAGGTTTATATGCACAACTGAATACACAGCTTGTTTCAATTTAGCATCATCCAGTTACCACAATCAGTCTTAATAATTATACACAGCTTAACTTAATTATCATCATCTTAATGGCTCGCTGGCGTTACTTCTCAACCACTCCTTCTGGCAAAATGCCAGGCGCCATCTTGACTTGGTTGTGGCCCTCAACAGGGAAGGTGATGAAATGGATTTGAAGCATATCTTGACTGAGGGTTCACAAGACTTTTGTAAGAATTTGGGTTAGTGCTGGTGTTTAGTAGTTTCTTCTCTTGCCTCTGGGGCCCGTTTTCCTGAGGATTCTCATGAATTAGCACCAACATTCTTACAGATATTAGAGGATGTTGTGGCTGAGATGAGACACCAGAACTGTAGATACCTAATGACCTGAGGTGGGGACGGTGAGCCTTTTCATGGTTCCAGGGTTTTTCTCTTAAATATTTTTCCTTTTCTTTTTGTAGCCAAAAGCAGCATTTTGTATAGAGCACGTTGCTTCTGGAGGCCAGGTGCCTGGGAGTCTCAGGTAAAACCCCCTGGCTGGAGCCAAGGATGATGTCCAGGTCTCGGTGGCCGTGGCCAATGGAAGTTACTCATAGTGCAGTTTCTCACTTAAGCCAGGGGCAGCCAGTCGGCTGGGACAGGCTGGGCAGGAGGCAGCTCCTTGGGGACTGGGGCAGTCAGCTGTCTGGGAGAGGCTGGGCAGCAGGCA
>NW_026006885.1:30524-35766 GCF_001458135.2 Marmota marmota marmota
ACTGCTCAAGGTGAGGGACAGAGGATTTAGAGTCTGACCCCTTGCAGAGCCCATGAGGACGGACAGCCCCACCAGGTCCTCAGGTGCACAAGGCGGACCACGCGTCAAATCAATGTGAATATTTAGGATGTTGGCAGTTGTTTAAATTTATTTTTAAAAGCAGCTTTACTGAGGTAAAATTGATATACAAAGAGCTGCACATGTTGAATACACACAGTTTGGGGAGTTCGGGTGTGCCAAGCACCTGTTGACGCCATCCCTACCTCCAAGCAACAGACTCGTCTCCAGCACCTGTGTGGGCGGCGCACCTGTGCAGGTGTGGGTGTTGAAGGGTACTCCATAGGAGAGCAACGCTCCTGACAGTTTCTAAGTGAATGATCCCCTGTTGTTAACTGCAGGCAGGATCCTGTGGGGTGGATCTCTAGAACTTGGCCATCTAAGTTAGCTGAAACTTTGTACATTAGTAGGCTTTATTTTTACAGCAGATTTGGATTTATGGAAAAAGGGAGCCGACTCCACCATTCCGATAGAGTCACTTCCCCTGCAATTTCCCCCATTATTAACATTTTGCTTGGCTGTGGTGCATTTGATACAAGTAACGGACCAATATTGACACATTATTGTTAGCTAAAGTACATAATCTATTCAGGTTTCCTTAGGTTTTACCTAATGCCCTTTTTCTGTTCTGGGATCCCATCCAGGAGACTGCCTTACGTTGATTTGTCATGTCTAGTCAATGTAATTTTGAATTCCAAATTGAGACTGATTATCTTGAAGATATCATAAGATTATACATTATCTCCCTGTTAAGGTTAGGGTAGCTATTGTCATGAAGAAATCCCAGATCTCAAGAGTAGCACAAGGTAATTAGTGTCAGCAGACTTATTTCCTTGTGGTGCCAGGGTCTGGCTCTTTCCTGGTCCCTGGGAGCCCTTGGCATCCAGCCAACAGAGCAGGAAGCACAGGAAGGCGCCTTGGTCCCCAGTCACCCAGGCCAGGGCACAACAGCTGTCCACTCCTTCACTCACTTGCACGCATGAGAGAACCAGTGCATGGTGGAGCCTGGCGGTGGGGAGCCATGTGCCCCAGGGTGGGGAATGGGCCTGTGGGAAGTCCTCTCTGCCACATAGTGTGGGTTAAAAGTCCAAGGGGCTGGCTGAGCTTTTACCCAGAGGAAAGCGTGGGGAAGGGGTTGGACTAATCTAGGCAGGATCCTGGAAATCTTGGAAGGGGGAGAGCGTGGTGCATTGTGAGCACAGTGAGGGGATGGGCCATGGGTTTGGGCAGGGTTGAGGTGGCTCCTGGTAGGACTGGAAAATTGGCCAGGTTCCAGATCATGGTGTCTTGTTTCCTTGGAGTTTCCAATTTAACCTCAGGGTGATAAGGTGACATTGGAGTATTTTAACCTGTGAGTGATGTCATTAGCTTTGTAATTAAGAAATATACTGACCAGGTATAAGATAAACACGTACTGGGGACCTCATGTCCAGCAATGTGGCTGTAGCATTGATATTGTCCCTGTTTGTCTGAAATAAATTGAGTAGTTCCCAAGTACTCTCACCACCCCTCAGAAAAGAGGAAGTGATGGGTGTGCTAATTAGTTTGATCATAGAAATCATTCCACAGTGGAAACTTCTAGGATGTAATTTCTATTTCTCCATCATACTCAATAAATATGGACAAAAATGCAGAATATGAGGGTCACAGGGTGGAGAATAGACTGGGCAGAAAGGGCTGGACGAGCTCAGCTGGGCAGGGCAGGGCATCTGGGAGGAAGAGGTGTCAGAGAACAGATTACACACCATGGCTGTGGAGGGAAGGGGGCACTGGCCCAAGTCCCACCCCTTAAGGAGCCTCTCCCTTTGTGCTCCCAGGGATCAGGATGGACTAATTCAGCCTTCCATCCCCATCTCCATGGAAGCTAAAAGTCCCTTAATGAACAATGCACTACTGAGAAAGAATGATGCCAATTGCAATTTTGAGACCCCATCGAATGCATGATGCATCCCATTCTCAGTAACATTGGAAGGTGAAGGAATTCTCACTAGATAACTTACTAGAATGGAGAATGGAATTCCCTGATCTTCTGTGTCGCTGGCTGTGTCTCTGTAGCCAGCCTGTGAGTTCTGCAAGGGTGCGGACCTAGCTTCATACTTCTGTAAACATCTCTGGCCAGCCTGGAACCAGGAGCATGGTAGTTGTTGCATAAAGATAAACTGAGCTACAAGGAGACAGTGTGGTGGGGAGGAGCTACTGCTTCAGTGTTAGGAGGGCATTTTATATTTTGGAAATGAGGAATCTGTATATTGTGGAGAAAAAGTGGCAAAAATATCAGTACCAACTTGCGTTTAAAAATAAAATTGAGATGACTTTAGAATTCTGGAAGAGTTGCTATGTTCCCATACATCCCACACACAGCTTGCTATGTTAGCATCTTATAAAACCAGAGAACAATAGTCAAAGAAATTCATCCAGGTGCGCTAATAGTGACTGAATGACAAGATTTATTTGGAATTGCTTTTCCCCTTGTGTGCCTTTACGTTCCAGTAGGAGCCGAGTCTCCTTAGGCTCCTGTGATATAATGTGCCATACTTCTGCCATTCTCATTCTGGGAGGGACTGAGTGCAGAGCTTTCCTGGGCCTTTGATGGTTCCTGATTGTGCAGCTGGGTGGCTGGTGGTCACCCCTCTTGGTCTACTGCAACTCTGCATCCAGAAGTTCCTGTCCTCGGTGGGTCTCCTGAGTGCTGGATGGATTTGTGCTTTGTTAGCTCTGTCTTAGGAAGGAGTCAAAGTCCCTGCTTCTGAGCAACCTGTGAAATTAACAGATAAAGATTCACTGAATTTTCAAATGTTCCTTTGAAAACTTCCATTTTATATAGATAATATCACAATCTTGGATGAAATCTAAACTTGGGCCCTAATGGATTAAATTTAGAGTTTTGCTTCACTCCTTCAGTTATTCTCTGGCTTTTGATGCCTCTCATCACTTCAGGCAAAGAAACGTGAATTGTAAAGACAAACGTCCCCCTCCCCCCATGTTATTCTAGTTTGAGGGAAAGCTAAGTACCTTGTGGAATCAGAGAGTGGAGAAAGCAAGCAAGACAGCAAGGAACTGTCTGGTGCTTCTTCATTTGCTGCTTTTGGTCATTCAATATTTCAAATTAACAGAGCAAAACCAATAGAAGCTCAAGGCTGGTGCACACCCTGGAACCCTAGGGAGCAGGCAAAGGTGCCAACATATTTGTAAGTTTGTTTCCCTTTTAAAGTGACGTGTATTGAACCAGTGGATTCCTGAGCCACAAATATTGATGATCATTCCAGGTTTTAGATTCATGACACCATAGTTAATGACCCCAATGATCAATAGGCATAACTTGCATTTTTATTTTCCTATAAAGTCAACCCAGGAGGGAAATAATAGAAGAAGCCTCCTGTTTAGCCTGACCAGTGAATACAAGGATCTTTTTACATTGACAACTCAAATGATTACTCTGTGCCTAAATTCTCTTTGCATTTGATCTTTATTACAATGATGATCAGATTAGCTGACAGTCACTGCATAGAAAATGATAGATTCTCTGCAAGAGGTGGGATTTGGGGTGCAATTTGCAACTCAAAGACTAAATCAATTCATCCTAAAGAATTATATCCTTTCTATTTACAAAATTGAGATGAAACTATTTTCATAAAGTAGTTCTCACTTGCCTGGTTTAGCATACACTTCCAAATTTGTGCTCTTTGGTAATGAGAGAGGGGAGGAAAGAGGAGGAAGAGAACAGAGTGAAACTGAAGCTCTGAGTGTGGGTCCCTCCCCTTGAGTTGCAGGTGCCCCTGGGCTTACCTCCACCTCCTGTATTTTAACCCTTTCGGGTTATGTAGAGCGTCACAGTCTCCACTTGAACCTCTTCCTACTGTTAATAACCTAAACTCCATTTTTTTAAAAATTCACATTTTGTGTTTTACTGGAAAGTCAAACTTTTTCCTCCTTTTACAGTGATTGTCCATAAAGACAAAGGGATGAAGGAGATCACCAGATGTCTAAGAAAAGATGAAGGATTTAGGTAATGAGATTGAAAACAGAGAGTGACTGCCAGGCTGCAGAGCTTGGGTGGCCTGTGAGACCCTCTCAGCCTCCAGAATGCACAGCCCCACTGGCCCCTGTCTCCAGGATATTGGTCAGCACCCTCGCTGTTGCGGGTGGTGAGGTGCAGACCCACCCCGTGGGCCTCTGGCTGAAATGTGCACTTTTTATGTGGATGTTGAAGTGTGCTTGGAGGAGACCTCATTCCCTCTCACTCCATGATTTTTAGGAGCAGGAGGTGTTGCAGGAAGCTCCGTGGTGATGGTGTGGTGTGAATCGCGGAAGTGGGTCTTGTCCTGCTCCATCACCGTCCATGGGTCTTAGGCCCAGAACTCATTCATGGACTTTAAATGTTGACATTTAACTCTAGGCTGATAGTTTTTCTTTTTTAAATAAAGATTTCATGCTGTAAAGCAATGATTCATTCTTAGAAATATAGTGATCTCAGTTTCCAAAAGATCCCTTGGCTGCAAAGGTCATGAGAGCTTCGGTACAACTTTAGGGAGAGGATGCTTCCAAATGCATCTTCCTATGGCCTCAGGGGAAAGGTGATGGGTGGGTGGGAATGGTGGGTTCCATTTGTCAGGGCAAAATGCGGTATAAGCCTCCCTGTGCTGCCTCTGAGGGCAGGCACAGCTCAGGGACCGAGAAGAAAGGTGGGTGGTAGCAGAGGGTTCATGCAGGTTTATTGAAACCTAGTTCCTCTGGCCCACATAGAGCTCTCATATTTAAGCATCAAAACTTAAGTCATGTTTAACAGGAACCTTCTATAAACCTGCCTCATCTGAGCAGAACACTGTGCGTACTTGTGTATATGTGTGTGTGTGTGTGGGGGGGGTCGTTCAGTGGTCACTGGTGATTTTACTGTGAAAGTACTGGACACATCCATGGCTGCCTTTCTAAGTATCTGGCCTCCCGTGAGCAAGTCTTTTGAAAGCTCCTTTTCCATTGTTACACATCTCCCCTTCACGGTTTCTACTCTCCATGCTCATGGAGGGGCTTCTGCTGGGTCATTGCCTCAGGTAGCTTCCTGGGGAAGGCAGGAGCAAACCTCTGCCTGAGAAACTGTAACCTGTGTGCCCGAGTAGTCACAGCCACCTGTGGCCTTTAAATCCCAATTAATGAAAATTAAAAATCTGTCCCTCATTTGCACCAGTGC